>NC_056741.1:245577650-245665150 GCF_019279795.1 Protopterus annectens | reverse complement strand
GAACATCGAGGTTTCAAACCTTCGAATGTTCTAATATCGAACCCTATGCAGCGAAAAAATTAAAATATCGAAGCAACAGAAAACCACATTTTTTCCTAGGGAAAGAATTCGGTTGTCCGTTTCTGTTGCTTCGGTATTTTCAGCACTGTGGTGGAAAGTTATGGGTCGGGTTCAGGTAAGTGTGCGATTGTGTGGATGTGAGGGTCCGGGCGGGTTGGGTGAGTGTCCGATAGTGACGAACCTTAGGGTTAGGGTTTGGGTTAAGGTAAGTGGATAGTTAGTGGTGTGTGTATATAGTTTAGTGTAGGGTTAGGTGTAAGATTTTAGGTGTGTGTTGTGTGCATGTGTTTTGGAACAGTGATTTTTTTTCCCTAGGAAAAAAAAAATCGCTGTTCTGACAGTTTGAAAATGTAAGCTTTTGCTTACATAGGGTCGATTAATCACCGTTCGCTTTTTTAAGCGGTTGGTGATCCAATAAATATATATATATATATATATATATATATATATATATATATATATATATATATATATACACACACACACACACTTGCCTACACAGCTCAGAATAATGAGTTGTGAATTCCATAGCCTGCAATTCTGTCATGAGTAATGTGGATACAATGACATGAAAAGGCCTAGAATGCACCTGCCTAAAACCTATGCCTCACCCCCCACCCACACACACATACATTAATGCAAAAGACAGACAACATTCATCACAATGGCGCCCAGTGTAAACTGTTATTTAATCAGAAAGGGAAGGACACTTGTCTGCTTGTTTGCATTCTTGCATGCTATTTCTCCACATCCTACCTAGATTCATCTAAGATTTGGACCAGCCCTGGATTGAAATGGTTTGCTCACATCCTGGGAATCTGATCATACTGTCACTTAATCAGCAAGTCTAATTTCCTGCTATTATCAGCAAATCCAATCTGTGGACTCCCTACCCAAACAGCAAAGACCCACATAGTTAAATTGCATGAACAAACTTGCAGTGTATTTCTAGATTTACTGTTGCAAAAGTGACGAATGGGGGGGGGGTCATATCAAGGTACTGCAAAACACTTAGGATATATTCCACATTCAGTCACATTACAACCAACTTCTCTGCAGCCACCCCATTCTGTATATTGCTCCATTCTACACAATTATGTAAAAACTTCTGCACTTGTATCTAGGCAAAATGGGATGAAATAAAGTAGTACAAGCTGTTGTCCTCATATTTTTAAGGCATTTCATCAGTAGTTATGTCTAACAGAATGACTGCTACTTAACTATTAACACATATCATTAGACAGTAAAACTGTGAACAGAAGCCCATTACAAAGGAATACCAAGTTGGTCTGAAAAACTAAGGGAACTCAAGAATGCATTACACTTTTCTTTAGAAGAGACTGTCTAAAGGCCATAGCTCAGCAAATCAGTCCATTCACAGTAATAGTTGGAAAAAAAAAAAAAAAACACATTACAGCAACCTCAACCAAAAATTTAAAAACATGATATTGTAACTGCCAGAATAGTACAAGTTTGTGTGCCTGATGCAGAAAGACTTAGAACTCAATCAGCAAGTACCAAATGCTGTAATTTGAAATTTAAGTACACCTAATATAAAACATGCTTTAGAGAGCAGCATCCTTCCTAATCCAGAACACAGAAGTCATGCACCACACACATAAGGATAAAATAAAACTATTTAATAAAACTTTTTAAAAACAATAAGCACTTTCACCTCCAATAATGGCGCTTCTTCAGATCAAACACAACAAAAAATAAAAGCATGTCAGTTTTTAGTCAACCTCTAGTACAAACAAGCCAATACTATAATTTATGAAACCACGTGATCTCAGGTGCAGTTTCAAGGGAACCGTTTCATTAAATCAATCTCTTGTATCTGTTTGAAATCTGATGATCCATCTGAGCTCTGCCTGCTCAACCCTATTAGTGATTATCTCCCATTCTAGGATTATCCTCTACAATCTGTATCACCATAAGCTTAAACAGATGTGCCGATCCAAATCTACTAATGTGCCTGGCCAAAGCACTCCTTTCATCAGACCTCCCAAAACTACATACATGTTAAAGTTCTTGTTCTTTTAAGGATCAGTCTTGTTTTACCTACATATAAAGATTCGCAGGCTTCTCATTTGGCTAGATAAACTAACTGCTTGGTACTGCAAACAGCAAAAACATTAAACCTGTACTCCTTGCACATATAGTAGGATGTATGAAAGAATTACTACTATCAATATACATACAAGACATGACTATATGTACCTTTACTTCACAGATTCGAACCACTAGGGAGCCTAGAATTAGCACCCTTACAACATAGCAAACGCTTGAAGGATTTCTTATTCCTAAAAAGAAATCTCGGTTGAGAACCTACAACATCCCTAATGTCATTGCCTGCAGTGAGAATTGACCAATTTTTTATGACAAACGTTGCATATCAGACTTGCATCAAAAGACTATGTTATCATTGCACCCACACATTGTAAGGAAACCTCCTCATTGGTACTTACATGTCTAGACTATCTATCTGAAAAATAGGTTGGATAGAGGTAAACCCTATCAGATTGCAGGCAACTTTTAACTTCCTGATTAGAGAAGCCATGGGCTAATAGCTCAGAACTAGACTCTTCCAAAGATTTCATAAAATACTTAATACTATTTAGTCTAGAGAGCCGCATGCCTTGCCCTTTTATAATGTTATAATGAACTCAGCTGAAATGCATGCTCTTCTTAGGCAAAAAATTATTTTTCTTACAAGGTTTCTTAAACGTCTTCAAGAAAAAAATATCCATCCCGTTTCTTTCAAAAGTTAGTCAACTTTACTGTAATTTAGGGTTAAACAGGTGCAGCCTAAATGAAATTCCGAGTATCAACTCACCAGAGAGTACATAGGAAGCAATAATAACAAGAACGGTATAACATTTCAACTAAAAAAAAAATAAAGGTATTCAGTACAAGGCCCACAGAAAGGTAAATGAACCAGTAACAGCAGCAAAAACACACAAGTACCCCCCCAAGACAGTCATAAGAAGAATACTGTACATAGCAGAATGACAGAGTAGGACTGCACCCGTTAAGATTGTCCTCCTTTGTTCGTCTGCATCAGACAAACAGCAGCCACTTGCACATGAATAAGAAAATATATTGCTACATAAAAAAAAAAAAAAAACAAGATGCTGCATATTCTTTTCAACTGAGCTATGTACTGTCAATGATTACTGACTAAATAGCCAGTGGCTGGTATCAGAGTTCATCAGTCTTGGCACTGCTGGGTAGAAGCTGTTTAAATATCTGGTGGTCCTGCTGCGGACACTCCGATATCGCTTGCCCGAAAACAGTTGGGTAAACTAGCCGTGCGCAAGGTGAGGGGGGTCACAAATTATTTTGGATGCACATTTAATGTTTCTTACTGTGAAGAGATCCTGGATTGATGGCAAGTTGATGCCCACAATTTCTTCAGCAACTTACACCACTCTCTGTAGCTTATTTCTTTCGGATAGTGTACTGTTCCCAAACCAAATTGTGAAGCCACTACTGAGAACGCTCTCAACTTCTCCTCTATACAATGTAGTGCGAACAGTAGGTGGGAGCTTTGCTGTTTTAAGCCTTCTGAGACAATGGAGACTGTGTGCTTTTTTGACCAACTGTTCAGTGTTCACAGACCAAGAGAGCGCCCCCGAAATGTGTACCCCTAAAAACTTTGTAGATTTGACCCTTTCACCTCTTCACCATTTATCATGAGCGACGAGTGTGTTGTTAACCTTTTCCTGAAGTCTATAATAATTTCTTGTTTTATTGACATTAACTCAAGGTTGTTCTTAACACACCAGTCAAGCAATGAGTAGACCTCGTCTTTGTAAGCGCTTTCATCCTCCCATTTGTTGAGGTCTACAACCACAGTATGATCTGCAAACTTAATGATGTGATTGGTATTGTATTTTGCAGAACAGTCATGGGTGAGGATGGTGAACAAGTACTATGCATCCTGAAGTGTTACTGCCGCACATGTTTTCAGTGGTCTGTTCATCACCAAGTCGAGGATCCAGCTGTAAATGAGCTTGCTAACTCCAAGATGTGCAAGCTTGTCAATAAGCTGCACTGGAACCACTGTACTGAAATAATGAGCTGAAGTCAATAAACAGCCTGACGTAGTTTCTTCCCTCCAGATGACTGACACAGAGGTGGAGTGCCATTGAAATAGCATCCACAATGCATCTGTCAGCCTGATAAGCGAACTGTAGAGGGTTGAAAGTGGATGGATGGTTTGCTGACAGATGCCTTTTAACTAGCCACTCAAAGCATTTCATGACATTTGAAGTTAGAAGTATAGTTGTGTAAAATCTTACCATAACTTTACTTGCCCTTGCCTTCTATATGCTGCTGTATCCATAACATGGCAGAGTCTGCCTGTGGTTGACTCGTATGTCCGGGCATTTTACAACAGATAAATGCTACTGGGAAGGTACGTGCGTCAGCCCGCATCACTCAGTGTACGTCGGTCATAAACGGACGTCAGGAATAAAGCGGACGTCAGCACCCACCTACCAAAGAATGGAACACCGCCGGGAACCAGAGACTATGGAGTGGGTACTCAGGAGTCAGGTAAGAGTCAGCGGAAAGGCAAGAAGGGAGACCATACAGCTGCATAAAGAAGAGAAGGACATCTAAAGTTATGTTAAGATTTTACACAACTATACTATGTCCTTCTAATCACACGATGATGTATCAATAAAGTACAGATGTGAACACTTACCATAAATGTAGATGTTCGAGTGTATTTACTGTTGCAGTCATCACACTTGGGTTATCTGCCTGCAGGTAGCCCTCAGTCAGCCCGAATACCAGAGTCTTGGGATTTCTGCTTCGGATGCTGTCACCTCTTCCATGACGTCAGGTCGTCAGGGGTACAAAACATGCAGCCGACACCAATGCATCAGTTTATCTTGCCCCAGATGTCAGGAGCCCAAAATAGGAAGCAACTACATGGTGTGGAACAAATCCAGCAAAAAGTAAATACCACAGCCATAACAATATGGCCAAAAAGAGTAAAGGTAGAAAGCATACAGAAGTCAGGGGGCTGAAGGGAGAGTAACCAGGACTACAAAAGTGAATACACTCGAACATCTATATTTATGGTAAGTGTACACAAAGTACAGTTGTGTACACTTGCCATAAATGTAGATGTTCAAGTGTATTCACTGTTGCAGTCATCACATTTGGGTAATCTGGCCTTCAGTCGGCCTGAATTCCACAGTCTTGGGTCCTGCGTCGGTTGCTGTCTCCTCTTCCATGACATCAGGTCTTCAGGGGTATAAAAGAAGCAGCCAACGCCATTTTCTTTAGTTTTTCTTGCCCCAGATGTCAGGTGCCCCCAAAAAGGTAGCAAATTTATATATATATATATATATATATATATATATATATATATATATATATATATATATATATATATATATATATATATATATATATATATATACACACACACACACACACACACACACACACTATATATATATAAATATATATATACATACATACATGCATCAATACAAACTTTACCTTCATCTACAAGCAAATACACCACATAGGTTGTAGAAGATAGAGAAGGAAAGATAAACTCCAGAATGAAAGGGGGGTGGGGTGGGGCGGGTAACCTGGACTGCAACAGTGAATACACTTGAACATCTACATTTATGGTAAGTGTACACAACTGTACTATGTTCTTCGTGTTTTACTGTTGCAGCCATCACATTTGGGTAGAATCCCAACACTATGGATGGGAGGCTGGAGCTAAACAGCATTAGGTGCGGCTATAAGGCCCTGCAGAACTGCAGTGGCAATGCCTGCCCTGGACTTAGAGAGGCAAATGATAATGCTTTGTAAAGGTGTGTACAGAACTCAAAATAGCAGCCTCTAGAATGTCTTTGGTTGGTACTCCTCTGAGAAAGGCTGCTGATGTAGCAGCAGCTCTGGTGGAATGAGACCTAATGCCCTTGGGCACAGGTTTGCCATAGTTGTAAATGAATGCAGTGGCTTATCCACTTTGAAATCGCCTTTCCTTCTGATCCTGCAGCATATGTCACTAGTAACTGCTCAGTTTTTCTTAGAGCTTTAGTTCTGCTCAAGTAGAATCTTAGCTGTCTGTGTATGTCCAAGGAATGCAGAATTCTCTCCCCTTTGTTCTGCGGATTTGGATAAAAGGTTGGCAGATGAATAGTTTGGTTAAGAGCCATACTGGAAACCACCTTAGGCATAAATGAAGGATTGGTCCTCAGAGACACCCTGTCTGGGTAAAATATGATTAAAGGCTCCAGAGCCATGAGGGCCTGTAGCTCTGAGACTCTTCTTGCTGAAGTAATTGCTAGGAGCAGAGCTGTTTTCCATGATAAGAACTTTATATCTGCAGTAGCAGCTGGTTCAAATGGAGGCAGGGTGAGCTTTTCCAACACATGACTGACTTCCCATGCAGGTAGTGGTGATGATCTGGGAGGCCTTAAATTTTTGGCTCCTCTAAGATACTGCTTTAGTAAAGGATGAGAAAAGATTGGTGGCTCTGTATTGTAATGAGCCGAAATGGCAGAGGCATGGATTTTAATTGATGAGAAGGATGGGCTTTTGTCAAGCATCTCAGTCAAGTATTGTAATATCTGAGGAATATTTGGTTCTGCTGTATCAGCTCCCTGTGCTTGATTCCAAGCCCATAATCTCTTCCATTTACCAGCATAAGATTTTCTAATACTAGGCCTTCTGGCTTCCAAGATGACATCCATTACAGCTTTACTGAGAAGTGGTGTTTGCATAACTACATGATCCGCCATGCTGCCAAGTTCAGTGTTTGGAGTTGATTGTGCAAGATCCCATTGTTTTGCTGGGACAGTAGTTGAGGTCTTTGAGGTAAGGTCCAAGCTGGGCATTGAGACAAGTTCCTTAGGACTGGGCACCAGTATTGGCAGGTCCAGTCATCTCTGGTTTCTCGTCTGACTTTTAGTAGGACCCTGGGAAGAAGAGGCAGAGGAGGAAAGGCATAAACTGATAGGTTTGTCCAGCTGAATGATAGCACGTCCACTTTCCATGCTTGTCTGTGATAAGTCCTTGTGCAGAATCTTTTCGGTTGATAATTTTGAGGGGAGGCAAATAGATCCATGTCCGGGCTCCCCCATTTTTTTTGTTATCATGCTGAAGACTTGTGGATCTAGTTTCCACTCATGACAGTCCATAAGGTTCCTGCTTAAATCATCTGCCAGAGTATTTTGTTTTCCTGGCAGAAATTGAGCTTGAAGATGTATTTGGTAAGTCAAAACTGTGTCCCACAGTGCCATGGCTAACCTGCAAAGGGGGTATGAGTGCGTGCCCCCCCGCTTGTTTATATACCACATAACTCTGGTGTTGTCCGTCTTTATCAGTAGCTGTCCTGGATAAAGTAAGTCCTTGAAGGCTGTCAGGGCATTTTGAACAACAAGCATCTATTTTTGGTTGATATGTAGATGCATTTGTTTTGGGGTCCATATGCCCTGAATGCATCTTCCCACCAGGTGGGCCCCCCATGCATAATCTGATGAGTCTGTTGTTAAGGTTTGGCTGGCAGGGGGTAGAGTGAAGGGCCGTCTTATGTTTTGGTGACATGCCTTTGCCCACCATAGAAACTCCTGCTGTA
The DNA here is from genome assembly GCF_019279795.1 of Protopterus annectens. Classification (NCBI taxonomy): domain Eukaryota; kingdom Metazoa; phylum Chordata; order Ceratodontiformes; family Protopteridae; genus Protopterus; species Protopterus annectens. The sequence goes on along the minus strand of NC_056741.1, from coordinate 245,657,475 downwards.
GGCAGCGAATTAGAGGAATCATTGTTTCCAGACTGTGACAATGTTGACTCCATAAACGTTTTAGGTACCATTGACGTTTCCTCATATGCAGTCTTGCATATGGAATCAGTAGGATGCAGGATGCCATGAAGCCCAAAACCTGCAGAGTTTGTCTTGCAGATAACTGGGTTTTTGTTGCCATCAGTTTGACATAAGTAGTCAGTTGCCTTTGTTTGTCTGGCGTGAGGTAAGCCATCTGGGCAGTTGAATTCAAGCTTGCACCCAGGAATGTTGTCTTTTGAGAGGGTACCAGTTGTGATTTCTTTTCGTTTATTGTGTACCCTAGGCATGTTAGAGGCCTTTTCACAAACGCCAGGTGTTGAAGAAGAATGTCCTTGTTCTCTGCTTGAATAAGGCAGTCATCCAAGTAAGGATATATTTGTATACTACTTTGTCTGCAAAAAGCAATCACTGGTGCCAGGCACTTTGTAAAGACCCTGGGCACAGTAGATAAGCCAAAGGGCATTGCAGAGAATTGGTAATGCATTAAGCCAGCCTTGAAACGGAGGTATCTTCTGCATTATTCCCTTATTGGGACATGCAGGTATGCCTGTTTTAGGTCTAATGTCACCAGCCAAGCATTCTTGCCCAGCATGGGCAGAAGCTGCTGCAAAGTCAGCATTCTGAATTTTGGAATGTCCAGGTATGTGTTCAAAATTGATAAATCCAGTACTGGCTGCCAGGCCTTGTCCTTTCTTGAGTAAAAACCTTGTCTTTTTTCCTGTTCTGGTACTGGCTGAATGGCCCCCATATCCATGAGGGACGTAACCTGTTTCAGTGCCTCTGCCCATTGATGTTTTGGCAGATCCGGCCAACCGTTTGCCATTGGCAGAGTATGAAAATGGAATCTGTATCCCTGAGATACTATGTTTAGCACCCACTTGTCCTGGGTTATTCTCTGCCAATTTTGAGCAAAAAGTGCTAATTTTCCCCCTAAGGGTGCTGCCAAAAGGTAAGTGCATGGCGAAGGCAGAAGGAAGTCATTGGGACTGCTTTCTGTAGGATTGCACTTTATCTCCTCCAGATTTGGAGGTAGAAGCACCCCATTGCTTTGACCTTTAAGAACCTTGTGCCTGTTATCTGGAACCCTTATGGCATCTGGATTTGCCCCTTTGAGCTCTGTCGGACATAGGAAAGGACCAATTTTTTGTAGGCCAGTGTCTACTGAATCTTGGTGGCTGCACTTGTAAGAAGTCTTTTACAGTTTGCATAGACTTAGCTTCGTCTTCCATTTTCTTTAAAACCTCTTCTTCTTAATACCAGACAGAGTGTCATGCTGTAAAGGTACATCCAGTAATTTAGCTTTAACATGATCAGGCAAATTTTGCTCTTTTAGCCAGGCATGCCTCCTAATCACAGATCCAGTAACTGCGGCCCTGCAGGAGGCCTCTAAAGAATCAAAACCACATTGCAAAGTATGCTTTCCAACTTGTTCAGCTGCATGCAATAATTCCTGCAATTCTTTATTTTCTGCACATTCAGAAATCAACATAATTTGCTGTTTCAGCAATCCCATAACATGATGTTGATACTTGAGCATATGAAACTGGCAGTTTAAGGTCCTAGTTGCCAAAGTTGCAGATGTATAAACCTTCTTTCCCCATCTATCCAGTGCCCTTGAATCTCTGTCAGAGGGGGTAGAATTTTTTGCTACTGAGGCCTTAACTCCCTTTGGACCCTGTAAAATAGTTTCAGTATCAGCAGCAGGGTTTCTAAATAAAAATTTGTGAGAGTCAGGGACCCTGTAATATCTGTCAGGCTTGCCGGGAGCCGGAGGCAAGGAGTCAGGGGTCAGGCTTGACTCGAAAACACATCATCCACAATGTCTAAAACGGGGGGTATAGCTAAAGGCCTGTGCTGAGGGAGAAGAAGGAAATCCCTGAGCCTCTTTTTTGATTCTGAGAAATCTTGACTCTCCCAGTGAAAATGATCCCTCAAAGTATGCAAGGTTTCTCCAAATGAATAATCCTCAGGAGGTGATGCAGATGGGATAGACTCCTCTGCATCAGAATCCTCATAGGGTGGTATAGATAATTCCTGATCAGAAGAGGAATCAGAAGAAATAGAAACCTGATCTGAAGATTTATAATCAGTGTCTTGCCTAGGCCTCTTACAAGGAGGGTGTTGGGAATCCCTGATCAAGGTAATAAGGTCTTCAGCCCTTTTGATCATCTGTTTTTTAGGCATAGCGGCCTGTGCACATGGCTCATGCGTCTTTTTTTTAGCTTTTGTTTTTGGTTTTGCAGCTGTTGTCAGTTTGATATAAAAATGTTGAGGCCTGAATACACCCTCAGAAGCCGGTGCCTGCTCAGCAGCTCCGGACCCATCCGAGGGAGATACATCCGTGGGTCCAATACTTTGAGTATCTCACGGCGTGCCGGACTCCACATGGGTCTCGGTAGGGGCCTGCAACTCGAAAGTAGCAGTTATCAGGGGCTGCGAAAGTGCCTCACTGAGTACTGGCGAACTGGCGACTGGCTTTAGGAGAAGCTTCGTCGTCTGTTTTGGACCTCGACTGACTGTCTCTGTCCTTTTCTTTGCGTTTTTTGTATATACTGATGCTTAATAGTGTGTTGGTTAAATCTAGCACAAAACTGACAGCCAGGCACGTTGTGATCAGGGCCTAGGCAATGAATACAGTATAAATGGAAATCCTTATGAGGTATTTACTTCCCACAAGTAATACAATTAACTTTTTCTGACATCGGTATGGAGCAATAAAAAAATTTCCCCAACGGGGTCCTTAGCTTTATTAAAGACTTTGGTTTTGAAACTCGAATATTTCAGGAGTCGGCCGACCGGCACTTGCAAAATGCTTCTGCTTTGGGCACCGCGCGGCAAGAAAGACTAAAGAAAATGCCGTCGGCTGCTTGTTTAATACTCCTGATGACCTGACGTCATGGAAGAGGAGACTGCAACTGACGCAGGACCCAAGACTTTGGAATTCAGGCCGACTGAGGGCAACCTGCCAGCAGATTACCCAAATGTGATGACTGCAACAGTGAAACACGAAGAACATCTGTACTATGTTCTTCGTGCTTCACTGTTGCAGTCATCACACTTGGGTGGATTCCCACACCTGAGGAAGGGTGGAGCCAGTCAAGAAGTATTACGGCTGACTAGCAGGCCTTGTAAGACTGCTGTAGAAAATCCAGCTCTGGATTTAGAAAAGATAGGTAAGTGATCATGCTTGGTAAAGGTGCGTACAGAACTCCAGGTTGCAGCTTCCAGGATGTCCCTGGCAGGGACTCCCCTGAGAAATGCTGTAGAAGTTGAGGTAGCCCTAGTGGAATGAGTTTTGATCCCCTGTGGGATAGGTTTTCCATGGTGTTTGTAGCAGAAATGGATGAAATGTGCTATCCATTTGGAAATGGTTTGCATTGAAATGGCCTTGCCCTCTGCCCCTGTAGCAAAGCTGACTATCAGCTGGTCATTTTTTCTGAAAGGCTTAGTCCTGTCAAGGTAGAACCTGAGCTGTCTGTGCATGTCCAAGGAATGCAGGATCCTTTCCCCTTTATTCTCAGGATTAGGAAAAAAAGTTGGTAAATGGATGGACTGGTTTAAAGCCACATTAGATACCACCTTGGGCATAAATGATGGGTTAGTCCTGAGGGAAACCCTGTCCGCACGGAAGATAATGAAGGGTTCCACAGTCATAAGAGCCTGTAACTCAGACACTCATCTTGCTGAAGTGATGGCTAGAAGTAAGGCTGTTTTCCAAGAGAGGAATTTTAACACTGCTGTAGCAGCAGGCTCAAAAGGGGGAAGTGTGAGCTTCTCTAGTACAAAGTTAAGGTCCCAGGCAGTAGTGGGAGCTCTCCTCGGGGGGTCTTAAATTGTTAGCTCCTCTCAGGAACTGTTTGATCAGAGGGTGAGAGAAGAGGTGTGGCTCAGTATTGTAATGTGCTGAGATGGCAGAGACATGAATCTTAATTGATGAGAAGGATAGGCCTTTGTGGAGCAGCTCTGCTAGATAATCTAGGATTTAAGGTAAGGTGTGCACAGCTGTGTCCTGTCCTTGAGACTGGCTCCAAGAACAGTATCTTTTCCACTTTTCTGAATAGGATTTCCTAATACTAGGCCTCCTGGCCTCAAGAATGACATCCAGCACCTGTTTGCTGAGGGTTGCAGGTGATGTATTCAGGGAATAAGCCAGGCTGCCAGGTTCAGGGTTTGCAGATGAGGATGCAAAATCTGTCCCTCCTGCTGGAACAGCAGAGAGGGGGTCTGATGTAGGTGCCAGGGTGGAACTGCTGTCAGACTGCATAGGAGTGGGTACCAGTGCTGGCGTGGCCAGTCTGGTGCAATAAGGATCATCCTTGGTCTGTCCTTTTTGATCTTGAGTAATACTTTTGAGAGGAGGGGTAGAGGGGGAAAGGCATAGATTGAGAGGTTTTCCCATGTAAAGGATAGGGCATCCACTTTCCATGCATGGCTGTGAGGAGTTCTGGTGCAAAATTTGCTCAGTTGATGGTTTTGTGGGGAAGCAAAGAGGTCCACCTCTGGTGTCCCCCACCTGTGGATTAGAAGTTTGAATGAGTTGGGTTCCAGTTTTCACTCGTGCGAGTCCATTAGATTTCTGCTGAAGTCATCTGCCAGTGAATTTTGTTTGTCTGGCAGGAATGAATCCCCCCCCCCTGGTTGTTTATGTACCACATAACTGTGGTGTTGTCTGTCTTTATCAAGAGTCCTCCTGGAAGGAAAAGGTATTTGAAGGCTGTCAGAGCATTCTGTACAGCCAAACTTTTCTTTTTGTTTGATATAGGTTCATAGGTTGGTACTAGGCTATCAGCCCTAGGGCCTATACAAGCCTAGCCATAACAATTCCCTGGCTATTTCTTCCCACATTATTTAATTTCCTGGACCCCTGTCTAGCAGGGCGACTGACGTGATCCCTGGGGAGAATTTCCTTTCTCCCATCCAATCGTCAAGGTTCCTCTTGAAGAGGTCCAAAGAAGCACTCTGCTTGACATGTATGGGCAATCTATTCCAGAGTCTGGGGAGTCTCTGGGTCAGGAACCTGTCCCTCCAGCATGTTTTGTTTATTGTGATGACAAGGTTTAGATCCCTGGAGCGTGTAGCTCTGAGGGATTGGGATTTCTTTAAGTGTAGCATGTCCAACAGCTCTGGGTTTGACATGGCCTTGTATGTTAAGCAGAGATCGCCTCTGAGTAGACGATATGCGACAGAGTATAGCTGGAGTTTTTTAAGGCGGTCAGCATAGGGCATCTGCTTTAGGCCTGTGATTCTTTCAGTGAGGTATTTCTGAGGCCTTTCCAGTTGTTGCAGATGTCTTGAGAGGTACATACCAAATGGGCGTTGTATTCTATAATGGGTCTAATGAAGGATGAGTACAGTGGGACAATGACCTCCTTTTTTCTGGATGAAAAGCCCTTCGTGATGAGGTGTACCACATAGAAGGATTTCCTGACTGTTGTGGCGATGTGGTTATCGAAGGTGAGACCACTGTCCACCTGTGTCCCTAAGTCTCTTATCACACTTTCTGTGTTTAGTGTACTGCCACCTATATGGTAATTCATGGATACATGTTATTTCCCAAAGGGGATAACAATACATTTCTTGGCATTGAGCTTGAGCCCATGGCTCTGGCACCAAGCATCTGTTTCTGTAAGGCCCTTTTGTAGAGTATCCACATCATTTGGGGATTCAATAATGGCTCCCAGTTTGCAGTCATCTGCAAACTTTGTTAGCCAGAGTCCCTTAGTGTTGACCTGTACTTCAGAGAAGTAGATGCCAAACAAGAGGCCCCAGGACTGAACCCTGAGGTACTCCACTTGTCACTTGTCTGGAGCTGGATTTGGAGTCGGCTACCTTTACAGTGTGGGTTCTATCAGTAAGCCATTTAGCAACCCATTGGATGACATAGGGATTAATGTCCAACTTAGTAAGTTTATCTATGATTCCAGAGTGGGGGATGGTGTCAAAGGCCTTGGCAAGGTCGAGATAGGCTGTGTGGACCACCTTACCCTTGTCCATGGCTCTGGAGACTGATTCAAAGAAGTCAATCAGGTTCAGGAGACAAGATCGGCCCTTCACAAACCCAAACTGGGTGGGGTCCAGTGTTTGAAGGTTGCCAATGTCTTTGTTTATAAGTTCCATGATAATACGCTCCATGGCCTTGCAGATAAGGCTTGTCAGACTGATGGGACGGTAGTTTCCGGGATCCAAGGTGGATCCCCCTTGTGGATTGGGATAACTGTAGCTCTGCGCCACTAAGTGGGCACGAAACCTGAGGTGAGGCTATGATTAAACATGACACTTAGGTGAGGTGCCAGTTCATATTGTAGTTCATGTAGTACACAGCCCGGGATGTCATCTGGTCCCATGGATGCTGTATTCTTGGCTTTAGAGAGTGCGTTTTGTACCTGTGTGGCCGTTATTACTGGAATTTGGCAATCTTCCGGAATTGAGATGGGCCATTTAGGGGGTGAGGGGGGGGTGAAGTTGGCACTGAATTGATCTGCCAGGATAATGGCAATATCCTTTGGATCAGTATATTTAATGCCATTTTGTTTTAGCTCAGCGCAGATCTGAGCATTGCCATTTAGATTTTAGACATAGTTATAGAATGCTTTGTGGTTGTCTTTGAAATCTTTGGCAATTTTATTTTCGTAACTAGCTTTGGAGGATTTTATGAGGCATCTCAGTTTCTTACTGAGGCCAGTAAGGGAGTTTTTTGCATCCTGGGATTTTCCTCTTTTCTGCAAAAGTTTCTTCCTTTTGTTGTAAAGTTTGTTTATGGCAAGAGACCACCAGATTGGCTTCCTTTTTTTGGATGAGAGCATTTTGGTTCTATTTGGGATGGCATGATTCATGCATGAGTGGATGTGCTCGTACAGTGCCTTAGTGTAGGATTCAGCAGTTGAACTTTCAGTTCCCGACTGCATGGGTGTTATGAAGTTTGTCACTTCTGACTTGAGTAGCATGAAGTTGGCTTTGGAGAAGTTTTTATGGTGGTTTCTTTACTGGGGGTGGGGGTGGGATGTGGATGTTAAGGGTGATTAGCTTATGGTCAGACCTGACTAACGAGGGGTGACCATAGGTATGGAGCATTGATTTCCCATGTTGGTAATGACCAGGTCTAGGATATTGGAGCCCCTGATGGGACTATGGATTAGTTGATCCAGGGCATTGTAATTTATGAATTCCAAGAACCGTTCCGCAAAGGTGTTGGGACATGAGTAGTTTTCCCAGTTAATGGCAGGGTAGTTAAAATCACCCAGTATTAGGGTGTTTGGTTCTATCTTAATATTTTCCAGTATGTTTAGAAAGGTGTAGTGAGAATCTTGGGGTATGGTGGGGGATCTGTAGCAAGCTACAATTTGGATTGCAGTCTTACCTAGTGTTAGTTGCACTTGGAGAATTTCAGATACATTGTGTTGGCCAACTAGCCTGGTGGTGTGAATATCCTTGGTGAATACTGACACTCCTCCACCTTTAGTGTTTCGGTCCTGGTTTGGTGGCCAAAAAGTGTGGTAAGAGTTGTAGCCTGGTATTGCAGGGGTGCTCTCTGGAGCCTTGAACCAGGTCTCAGTTACTGCACAGATATCGATGTTCTCCATTTTTAGGAGTGCCTCGAGAGAGTGCATTTTGAGGTTTAGACTTCTAGCATTGAGTAGCATTACCTTCAGATTTTGCATGCTTGTACCTGTTACGGTGGTGGTTTTGTCCTTTGAAGTTTGCCTAAAAAAGGCACTACAGGGTGGCAAGAGCCTTAGCCAGTAACCTGAATCCCAGGGGCGACAGGTGCAGACCATCTCTGGCAAAGCATTATGGTCTTTCAATCATGTCATCCCAGGCAGACAGATACTGGATCCCCTTTGAATGACACCATAAGCTTAGTCAATTGTTGAAGTCAATCATTTTATCCTTATATTGTGGTATCATTCTGGGCGAAGGCAGGATGCTACTCAGGGCTAGGGTCATACCTGCCTGGGTCACATGATCCGAGAGCTCTTCCATGTCTCTTTTCATGTAGTCCAGGGAGGTACGTCTCAAGTCATTCACTCCAACATGGACAATGACAGAGTCATATTTTTACTTGTTGTGGAGTGACTTGAGTGCATGCGTTATGTGGCGGATCCTGGCACCCGACAGGCAGCTGACTGTAATTTTCTCCTTATTTAACCTGGTGAGAGGGACATCAGTGTGCCGGACTATAGAGTCGCCTATGACTAAAGTGTTAGGTACATTGTCTTGCCTTAGGGGCTGTTGCTGGGTGGCACACTGGTGTTGTGAACTATGTGACACATTGGTTGTGATTGGTGTTTGTTTGCGTTTCAGCTTCAGAGGTCTTTGTTGCTTGGGCAGGTTACAGTTAAGGGCCTCTGCATATGTGGATTTAGTGTTGCTATATGTGGGTGTTGGTGGTGCGGGTTTAGAAGGGCTATGTGTTGCTTGAGATGTGAGATGTAGTGTGGGTGTTAACCTTCTCCTCTTGACTGTTTAGCACAATCTTGGGTGGAGAGAGCTTTGCTTCCATTTTGGCTATGTAAGTGCATCTCTCACAGGTTGTAGTGTTGGGTGGTAGGAGGAGAGGGTTGTCTGTGTACATGAGGCAATTGCTGCATTGCCCCAGTATGCCCAGATTTCACCAGGTGGACAGGAGAAATCACCGGAAGCTGACCCTTGGGCATGCTTGGTTTGGGGCTTTTTTTTTTTTCTTTGTAAAGTATAGGAGCTGTTTACTTAGCAAGGTACTTTGCAATTATAGGCTGTTTAGTGCCTACTATTAATTTCTCCTTGTTAACAAGGAGCGTTCAGTGTTTGTATAAGTTTAAGGCTTCCTAGTGCTTTCCAACAGGTATTAGAGAAAGTGCTAGTCACAGGGATGCTTAAAGGTAAGATTGAAAAGAATGCACTGCAGTGTGCACTAGAGAAGTTAGATGTGAAAGTAGGTAACTTGAGTTTTACCTGTTTAAAAAGTTAAGGTTTAGTGTAGAGTTACTATTTTTAAAACAGCAAGATGGATTGAAAGGGGTGGTCACTTTTGTATTTTGGTACTATGAAATACTGTAGGATGGCCAATAAACTTAAATAATTGAAGGGGTGGGATTTCAAAAATGATGATTTTGTGATTACTCACATAAGCCAGTGAAAGTAGAGAGATGAGATATATGGTCAGATTAACATAAGAGGCGGGCAACTAGAAAGACAGTGGTATTTAACAAGACAACTTAAATAGGTGGGAGGGCGGGAAAAAATTCTGCCTGACTCAGAACAGAGAGAGCTGTGGTCTCTTTTGAAGTTTTAATATGCTATTAAAACAGAATGCAAGCAAAACACAAAGTAAAGAAAACAAACTACAGTATTCAAAATATAGAAAGGCAATACAGTAATACAAAAAATAACAGCAAACTAACCTTTCCTTCACAGCAAAGTGTAGCAGAGTCTGGATGAGCCTTTCTGGTAATGCAGGTGAATTTGTCCTGGGCCCCATTTGCCCTGAATGCATTTGCCAGCACCGTGTGAGCCTGCCCATGCCTAGTCTGATGCATCTGTTTTCAGGGTTTGGGTGGTGAGGGGTTGAGTGAAAGGGAGTCTCTTGTTGTGGTTGCAAGCCTCTGCCCACCAAAGGAACTCTGTCCTTATGCAAGGAATGATAGGCATCACCATTTCCAGGTCCTGAGAATGCTGACACCAGAGACTTTTTAAGCACTACTGAAGTTTCCTCATATGCAGTCTTGCATACAGAATTAGGAGAATGCATGAGACCATGAACCCTAGGGCTTGCAGTTTTTTCTTACAGATAGCTAGGTTTGAGTGGCCAGTAGTTTGAAGTAATTTGTCAAATAAACCTGCTTATCTGGAGTGAAGAATGCCATCTGGGAAGTTGTGTTCAAGCTTGCTCCCAGGAATACAATCTTTTAGCTGGGTATCAGATGTGATTTCTTTTCATTGATGGTATACCCCAGAGAAGTTAGGAGTCTCTTTACAAACCTCAGGTGCTGAAGTAGCAATTCCTGACTGTCCGCCTGAATCAGGCAATCATCCACATATGGGGTAAATTTGAATATTTATCTGCCTGCAATATGCAATGGCTTGAGCCAGGCACTTTGTGAATACCCTGGGCTCAGTAGATAAGCCAAAGGGAAGTGCAGAGAACTAATAGTGCATAGAGCCTGGCCTGAAACGTAGATATTTCCTGCAAGATTCCCTTATGGTGATGTGCAGATAAGCTTCTTTTAAGTCTAGGGTGACAAGCCAGGAGTCCTTGGTTGGCATAGGAAGCAGCTGCTGGAGTGTAAGTATTTTGAATTTTGGTACCACCAGGAAGGTGTTGAGAATTGACAGATCCAGGATAGGGCGCCAACAGTTCTCTTTTCTGGGCACCAAGGAACAGTCTGCAGTAAAAACCCTGTCCCCTTTGCTCTGTTTTAACAGGTTGAATAGCCCTGAAATTGAGAAGAGAAATTACTTGCATTTGGGCCTCTGCCCACTGGTTTGGAGGAAGGTCTGGCAACCTGCTTGGGGTTGGCAGTGAGTGGAAGTAGAATCTGTATCCCTGGGATACAATGTTTAAGATCAGTCCTGGGTAATGTACTCCCAGTTTTTTGCATGCAGGGCGAGTTTTCCTCCTAGTGGTGCAAGTACTTCGGCATGGCTGGGAGGGATGAAAGACAAGTCATTATGAACTTTTTCCATAAGGGGATGGCTTATGACTCCCTGATTTTGAGGTGGGAGCACTCCTTTGTTTAGATCTGTGCATACTCTGAGACTGTAGTCTTTGTGGTCTGCTGCCCCTGGGTTTGGACTGAGAAGGTCTGGGCGGGACTAGAAAGGACCAGCTTTTTGAAGGCCAATGTCTACTGAATCTAGGTGGCTGTACCCATAAGAAATCTTTAACAGTTTGCATAGACTTAGCTTTCCCCTCCATCTTTTTAAGAACTACTACTGCTTTTGTGCCCAACAAACATTCTTGGTTTAATGGAGCATCTAGTAAATTTGCTTTGACATGGTCTGGCAAGATTTGTTCCTTCAGCCAAGCATGCCTTCTCAGAACAGACCCAGTGACAGCAGCCCTGCAAGATGCTTCTAAGGCATCAAAACCACACTGCAAAGTATGTTTAGCAACTTGGTTTGTAGAATGCATTAATGCTTGTAAATCTTAATTTTCTGCATAATCAGAAATCAACATTTTTTGTTTAATTAGTTCCATATTATGCTGCAGATACTTCAACATGTGAAACTGGCAATTTAAAGCCCTGATGGCAAGAGCTGCAGAGGTATATACCTTCTTACCCAATCTGTCTAAAGCCCTAGAATCCCTGTCCGAAGGGGTAGGGTTTTTGGTTGTAGTAGCCTCAATATCTTTAGTTTCCTGGGAAATGGTCTCTGGATCCGCAGTGGGATTTTTAAAGAGAAATTTGTGAGAGTCAGGTACTCTGTAGTACCTGTCAGGCTTTCTAGGAGCTGGAGGTAAAGTGTCAGGGGTAAGACTGGATTCCATGAAGACATCATCTACAATATCCAGGACAGGGGGTATAGCTAGAGGCCTGTGGTGAGGCAAGTCTAAAAATTCCCCGAGTCTCTTTTTGGACTGTGAGTAGTCCTGGCATTCCCAGCGGAAATGCTCTCTTAGGGTATGCAAGGTTTCACCTAAGGAAAAGTCCTCTGGAGCGAAGGCAAAGGGAATAGAATACTCTGCATCTGAATCCTCATAGGTAGATAAGGGTATGCCCTGGTAATCAGAGGGGACAGAGTCATCGGACTCCTGGTCTGTAGAATCAGAAGGAAAATCAATTCTTTGTCTTTTGGAGGGGGGAAGGCTGGCTTCCCCTAATTAAAGTAATAAGCTCTTCAGCCATTCTAAGCATTTGTTTGTGTGGCATGGGAGCTTGAGAATGCACTTTGGTCATCGGTTTCCTAGGCGTAGTGCGAACTCTGGGCCTGAGAAAAGTACAGTTTTGTACCTACCATAAATGTAGATGTCCGATAGATATGCAACTGCAGTCGACCGAGGGCTGCCTGAGGCAGGACAACCCATATGTTATGACTGCAGTTGCATTCTTGAAGGACATCTAGGTAGTTTTAGTCAGAAACAAAGTAGTCGGTTTAATACGAACATCGAAGGTCTAAATACACCCTCAGAAGCCGGTGGTTGCACAGCAGCTCCGGACTCATCCAAGATAGAGACATCCAAGGTTCCATAGTCGAAGAGGCATCTCACAGCATACTGGACTCCGAATGGGTCTCAGTAGAGGCCTGCAAATCTGTAGAAGCGGGTATCAGGGGCTGCGACAACGCCCGAGTATCGGCGTACTGGCGACTAGCTTAATGGAAGCATCATCGGCAGTTTTGGACCTATGCGGTCTGTCTTTATCCTTACGTTTTTTCGGAAGATCAGTAGTCAGATGACTTATCGAAGCCATTTCGGAATACGGAGAATGAGAAAGTACAGTTGTGTCCACATACCATAAATGCAGATGTTCAAGTGTATTCACTGTTGCAGTCATTACATTTGGGTTATCTGTCTGCAGGTAGCCCTCAGCCGGCTTGAATATAAAGTCTTGGATTCCTGCATCGGATGCTGTCTCTTCTTCCATGACGTCAGGTAGTCAGGGGTATAAAACATGCAGCCAACACCACTGCATCAGTTTTTCTTGCCCCAGATGTTAGATGCCCCCACAATGGGAAGCAATTATATATGTTACACCTCCATCAAAAAGCTTAAAACAAGAAGGAAAGGTAGAGCCAAGAGAAGTCAGGGGGCTGGAGGGAGGGTAACCAGGACTGCAACAGTGAATACACTCGAACAACTACATTTATGGTAAGTGTACACAACTGTACTATGTTCTTCGTGTTTCACTGTTGCAGTCATTACATTTGGGTTGATTTACAAAGCTAAGGAAGGGAGGAGGAAATTAAAGAGCATTAGGGTCAGATATTAAGCCCTGCAAGACTGCAGTGGGAAAACCAGCTCTGGATTTAGAAAAAATGGGCATGTGGTAATGCTTGGTGAAGGTATGTACAGAGCTCCAGGTAGCAGCTTCTAGGATATCCCTGGTAGGGACTTCTCTGAGAAAGTCTGTAGAGGCAGACGCAGCCCTGGTGGAATGTGATCTTATCCCCTGTGGGGTAGTTTTTCCATGGTGCTTATAGCAGAAATGAATGCAATGGGCTATCCATTTAGAAATGGTTTGCTTTGAAATGGCCTTCCCCTCTGCCCCTGCAACAAAGCCAACTAGACGCTGTTCAGATTTTCTGAGAGGCTTAGTCCTGTCCAAATAAAATCTAAGTTTTCTGTGCACATCCAAAGAGTGCAGTATTCGTTCCCCTTTGTTTTGTGGATTAGGGAAAAAAGTAGGCAAATAAACGGACTGATTTAGGGCCACACGAGACACCACTTTGGGCATAAAGGAAGGATTGGTCTTGAGGGAAACCCTGCCTGAATGGAATATAATGAAGGGCTCCTCTGCCATGAGGGCCTGTAATTCAGACACTCTTCTTGCTGAAGTGATGGCTAGAAGGAAGGCTGTTTTCCCAAGAAAGGGATTTCAACTCTGCAGTTGCAGCTGGTTCAAAAGAGTGAACTTTTCCAATACAAAGATAAGGTCCCAGGCTGGAGTAGGGACTCGCCTGGGGGGGTTTTAAATTTTCAGCCCCTCTGAGGAATTGCTTTAGCATGGGGTGAGAGAAGAGGGGAGGTTCAGTATTATAATGTGCTGAAATGGCAGAGGCATGAATTTTAATTGACGAGGATAGGCCATTGTGGAGCATTTCTAAGTACTGAAGAATATTAGGCAAGCTGGGCACCACTGTGCCCATCCCCTGAGTCTGGCTCTAGGAACAGTATCTTTCCCACTTTTCAGCATAGGATTTTCTAGTACTTGGCCTCCTTGTTTCCAGAATGACATCAAGCACCTGCTTACTGAGGGATGCTATTGGAGAGCTCAAGGAATTAGCCAGGCTGCAAGGTTAAGGGTTTGAAGCGGACGGTGCAGAATCTGTGTCTGAGGTAGGTGCCATGGCTCCAGCAGTACCGTACTGTGCAAGAGGGGGTACAAGTGCTGGCGAGGCCAGTCTGGTGCAATCAGTATTGTACTTGGCTTGTCCTGTTTGATCTTTAGCAGAACCTTTGAGAGGACAGGCAGAGGGAAAAAGGCATAAACAGAGAGGCTTTCTCAGATAAAGGACAGGGCATCCACTTTCCAAGCTTGACTGGGAGTAGTCCTTGTGCAGAATTTGTCCAATTGGTAGTTCTGAGGAGAGGCAAACAGGTCCATCTCTGGAGTCCCCCATTTGTTCCTCAAGAGGTTGAATATTTTTGGTTCTAGTTTCCATTCTTGTGGGTCCATGAGACTTCTGCTCAAGTCATCTGCCAGTGAATTTAGCGTGCCTGGCAGGAATTGAGCTTGTAGGTGCACTTGGCAGCTCAAGGCTGTGTTCCACAGAGCCATGGCAAGTCTGCAGAGAGGGTACGAGTGGGTTCTTCCCTATTTGTTTATGTACCACATAACTGTGGTGTTGTCTGTCGTTATCAATAATTGTCCTGGAGGGATGTTGCCTTTGAAGGCTGTCAGTGAATTCTGTACAGATAACATTTCTTTTTGGTTGATATGCAGGTGCATCTGACTTGGGTTCCATTTGCCCTGAATGCACTGCCCTGCCAAGTGAGCCCCCCATGCGTAATCTGATGTGTCTGTTGTTAGGGTTTGGGTGGCAGGGGGTAGAGTGAAAGGGAGCCCCTTGTTGTGGTAGCAAGCCTCTGCCCACCAAAGGAACTCTGTTTTTACATAAGGAATGATAGGAATCATGAATTCCAGATCCTGAGAATGTTGACACCATAGACTTTTTAGATACCATTGTAGTTTCCTCATATGCAGTCTTGCATATGGAATTCGTAGAATACAACAGGCCATGAACTCCATGGCTTGCAAAATTTTCCTTGCAGATAGCTGGGTCTTTGTGGCCATTAGTTTGAAGTAGGTTGTCAAATACCCTTGTTTCTCTGGCATGAGATAAGCTATCTGGGAAGTTTTGTTCAAGCTTGCTCCCAGGAATACAATCTCTTGGCAGGGTACTACATGAGATTTCTTTTCGTTTACGGTGTACCCCAGTTAGGTTAGAAGTTTCTTTTCGAATGCTAGATGTTTTAATAGCGAGTCCTGGCTTTCTGCCTGACTCAGACAATCGTCCAGGTATGGGTATATTTGAATATTTCTCTGCCTGCAAAATGCAATGGCTGGAGCTAGACACTTTGCGAATTGGCTCGCAAGGGTAATTAGCTTAGTAGTAACTATGAACCTATGGGTTATTCTTATCGTTTGTTTTTTAGGCATAGAGGCCTGACTATGCGGTCTGGGCATCAGTTTTCTAGGCATGGTCCGAGTTTTAGGCCTAGAAGAAGATGGTGTTGGTTTAATAAGCAAGTCAGGCCTGAATACACCCTCAGAAGCCGGTGCCTGGACAGTGGCTCCTGACCCATCCAAGGTAGAGACATCCGCAGGTTCCACAGTTGAAGCATCTTCCGGCATACCGGACTCCGAATGTGTCTCAGTAGAGGCCTGCGAATCTGAAGTAGCGGGTATCAGGTGCTGCGAAAGCTCCTCACTGAGTACCGGCGAACTGGCGACTGGCTTAGAAGCGTCGTTGGCAGATTTGGACCTAGGCGGCCTGTCTTTATCTTTGCGTTTTTTCGGAATGTCGATAGTCGGATGGCTTATCAAAGACATATCAGGATAATTGAACTGAGCACCAAAATACTTAGAAGGGAAAATATACCAATGGTTTAAATAAGGCACAAAACCGACAGCGAAGTACGTTGTGGTCAGGGCCTAGGCAAGGAATACAGTACGAATGAAAATCTTTATGAAGTATTTGCTTTCCACAAGTTATGCAATTATTTACTTTTACTGACATCGGTTTACAGCAAGAAAAAGTTTCCCCAATGGGGTACTTCGCTTTTAGTTGAAGACTTCGGTTCTGAAACTCGAAAACAAAAATTTCAGAAGTTGGCCGACCAGCACTTGCGAATTGCTTCTGCTTCGGGCACTGCACAGCAAGAAAGACTGATGTAATGACGTTGGCTGCATGTTCTTTACCCCTGACGACCTGACATCACAGAAGAAGGGACAGCAACCAACGCAGGACCCAAGACTTTGTTAATCAGGCCGACTGAGGGCTACTGCAAGCAGATAACCCAAATGTGATGACTGCAACAGTGAAACACGAAGAACATCTGATAGTGCATGGAGCCTGCCCTGAAGCGTAGGTATTTCCTGCAAGATTCCCTTATTGGAATGTGCAGGTAAGCTTCCTTTAAGTCTAAGTTGCCAACCAGGCGTCTTTGCCTAGCATAGGAAGCAGATGATGAAGTGTCAGCATTTTGAATTTTGGGATTACCAAAAAGGTGTTTAGAATAGAGAGGTCCAGGATAGGACGCCAGGCGCTGTCTTTTCTGGGTACCAGGAAAAGTCTTGAATAAAAACCTTGTCTCCTTTCTTCTGCTGGGACAGGTTGAATAGCCCTGATTACTTAGAGGAGAGAAAACCTGCTGTTGAGCTTCTGCCCACTGATTTGGAGGTAGGTCTAGCCAACCGTTTGGGGTTGGTAGGGTGTGGAAATGGAATCTGTATCGTTGGAAAACTATATTTGAAACCCATCTGTCATGGGTATCGAGTTCCCATTTTTTTGCATGCAGGGTGAGCTTTCCTCTTAAGAGAACAGGCAGTTGAGCAGGGCTTGGAAGGGTTAAGGTTAAATCATTGTGACATTTTTTGTAGGGGAGTGTCTTACTACTTCCTGCTTTGGAAGTGGTAGCCTAGACTTTAACCTAGGTGGTCTGCTGTTCTTGGGTTTGGACTGAGAAGGCCTGGAAGAGACTGGAAAGGACCAATTCTTTGAAGGTCAATGCCTACTAAATCTGGGAGGCTGTACTTGCAGGAAATCTTTAACAGTTTGCATAGATTTAGCTTTTTCCTCCATCTTTTTGAGGACAACTTCTGCTTTGTTGCCAAACAGGCGGTCTTGGTTTAAGAGAGCATCCAGTAATTTAACTTTGACATGGTATGGCAAGTTTTGCTCCTTAAGCCAAGCATGCCTTCTAAGTACAGACCCAGTGACAGCAGCCCTGCAAGATCCCTCTAAAGAGGCAAAACAACATTGCAAAGTTTGTTTTCCACCTTGTTCAGCAGAATGCATTAAATCCTGTAATTCTTTGTGTTCAGCACAGTCAGGTATCAACCTCATTTTCTGTTTAAGTAATCCCATAACATGCTGCTGGTGAAACTGGCAAATTAAAGCCCTAATGGCCAAAGTAGCAGAAGTGCATACCTTCTTACCCCATCTGTCCAGGGCTCTAGCATCTCTATCAGAAGGGGTAGGATTTTTGGCAAAAGTAGCCTTAATGCCCTTTGGTCCCTGGGAAATGGTGTCTGGATCCGCACTAGGATTCTTGAAGAGGAACTTATGAAAGTCAGGTTTCTGGGAGCTGGAGGTAAAATGTCTGGGGACAGACTTGATTCTAGGAAGGCATCATCTACAATGACCAGAACAGGAGGGATAGCTAAAGGCCTGTGTTGAGGAAGGAGTAAGAATTCCCCAAGCCTCTTTTTGGAGTCAGAGTAATCTTGGCTTTCCCAGCGGAAATGCTCCCTAAGTGTGTGCAAGGTTTCACCAAAAGAAAAATCTTCTGGAGGTGAAGCAGAGGGAATGGAATCCTCAGCTAGCTAATAAGGGCAAATCCTGGTAATACAGAAGAAACAGAAATAGGAAAATATATCTGATCAGAAGAATCAGAATGAAAATCAGTTCTAGGTTTTAGTCTGTGAAGGCTGACTTCCTCAAATAAACATTTTAATAAGGTCTTCAATAATACAGCATTTGTTTGATTGGGCCTGACCATGTGGTACTGCTGTATTTAAATTATAATGCGCAAATATGCATGGAGGAGCCTGAATACACCCTCAGAAAGCTGTGGTAGTGGCTGGACCCATCCTAGGTAGAGACATCCACAGGTTCCATAGTCGAAGAAGCATCTCGCAGCATACTTGACTCTGAATGGGTCTCAGTAGAGGCCTGCGAATCTGAAGTAGTAGGTATCAGGGGCTGCAAAAGTGCCTCAATGAGTACCGGCGAACTGGCGACTAGCTTAACGGAAGCGTCGCTGGCAGTTTTGGACTTATGCGGTCTGTCTCTGTCTTTATCCTTACATTTTTTCAGAATGTCAGTAGTCGGATGGCTTACCGAAATCATTTCTGGATAGTTATACCGAGTACCAAAATAATTTGCTGCAAAAACAGATTGATGACAAATAGTTCAGGGTTTGAATAAGGCACAAAACTGACAGCGAGGGACGTCGTGGTCTGGGCCTAAGCAAGGAATACAGTACGAATGAAAATCTTTATGAGGTATTTGCTTTCCACAGGTAAGACAATTGTTAACTTTTACGGACATCGGTTAAAAGCAAGAAAAAGGATCCCCAACGGGCTACTTAGCTTTTTTGAAGACTTCGGTTCTGAAACTCGAAAATGAAAATTTCAGGAGTCGGCTGACTGGCACTTGCGAACTGCTTCGGCTTTGGGCACCGTGCGGCAAGAAAGACTGATGTAATGGTGTTGGCTGCATGTTTTATACCGACAACCTGATGTCATGGAAAAAGAGACAGCATCCGATGAAGAAATCCAAGACTGATATTCAGGCTGGCTGAGGGGTACCTGCAGGCAGATGACCCAAATGTAATGACTGCAACAGTGAAACACAAAGAACATCGAAAAAAATTTAGCGATAAAGATAGCCTGACAACAAATAGTTTGGGCATTGAGCAAGGCACAAAACCGACAGCGAGGAACGTCGTGGTCTGGGCCGAAACAGGTGACACAGTAAGAATGAAAACCTCTGTGAGGTATTTGCTTTCCACAGGCAAGACTTTTTCTGATATTGGTTAGATCAAGAAAAAAGGATTCCCAATGGGGTACTTAGCTTTAGAAGACTTCAGGCTTAAAACTTGAAAAAGGAAAATTTCAGGTAGCGGCTGACCGGCACTTGCTAACTGCTTCCGCTTCAGGCTCCCGCGCTGCAAGAAAAACTGATATAATGGCGTCGGCTGCATGTTTTATACCCCTGACGACCTGACGTCATGGAAGAGGCGACAGCGTCTGACATAGAAATCCCAAGACTCTTGTATTCGGGCCGACTGAGGGCTACCTGCAGGCAGATATAACCCAAGTGTGAAGACTGCAACAGTGAAACACGAAGAACATCATGAGGGAGAGTGCAAAAGCTCATGCTACTACAGACTGGAAGGGGGAACAGAGACATTTTCCACAAAGCCATGAAGAATAGCCCTAGCAAAACCTGCTCTGGACCTGGAAATGATATCCAACTTATAGTGTTTAGTGAAAATGTGAACAGATGACCATGTAGCTGCTTCCAAAATGGCAGCTGTATTCCAAACCCTTACAGAAGGCCCCAGAGGAGGACACAGTCCTAGTGGCGTGTGCCTTCACTGGGAAGGTGAGCCTTTTGCCATGGACTGTGTAGCAAAAGGAAATAGTTTTACAGATCCAGGAGGAAATGGTTTGCTTGGAAACAGGGTGTCCCAGGTCTCCTGGGTGATAGGAGACAGAGCCCATCTGATTTGCGAATGGATTTGGTTTTGGCCAAACAGTATCAGAGTTCTCCACATACATCCAAAGAGTGAAGGATCCTTTCACTGTAAGAAGATGACAGGGACAGTGATGGCTTGATTTAGAGAGAGTTTATTAACTACTTTGGGCATGAAGGATGGGTTAGTAGGTAGGCAAACCTTGTCCTTGTGGAAAAGCTGAAGGGGGGACAGGCCATGAAGGTTTGCAATTCACAGACCCTTCTGGATGAAGTAATGGCCACCAAGAGAATAGTTTTCCAAGTGCAGTCCTTAGCTGGCTCAAAGGGCAGTAAGGTCAGCTTTTCCAAAACAAAATTAAGAACCCAAGGAGGGGGCACAGGCTTCCTTGGTGGTCTAATGTGTAGTACCCCTTTTAAAAAGAGTTTGACTTCCATCCTTGAGGATTTGGAGGGCAAACATCAAGGCTCTCATCTCCTTGACACTGATGTGTTTGTTCTGCTGGGAAGGAGTCCATGTGCCCCTCACTCTCCAGTTTCCTAAGGTTGCCCCCCAACCAGAGTCTGAAGCATGTGCATACAGATCCTGATGTGGGGGGGCAAGGGGTTCTAGGGGAAGACCGGGATTGGCAGAAATCTCAGGTTTGGCCTGAAAAGGCTGTTTCTGAACTGGAGTAGTGGGAAAAAACCTGGAACGGGTCTGCTTCCTGGAAACTTTTTTCCCCGTTGGAGGACATATGTTTGGAAGGCCTTCTCACAAAAGCTGTTCTTGCTGGATAGTTCCTCTGAAAGCATGGAACCAGGGACACAAAAATATGCTTGAGGTCCTGAAGTTCTTTGCCCTTCACCTGAAGGGTCTTAAACAGCTCAGCAGCTGCTGAAGCAAAGGGTGTGTCCATCAACTTTGATTTAATGTCATCTGGCAAAGGCTGTAGCCTAAGGCTCGAGTATCTCCTGATGACCGAGCATGAGGCAGCAGCTCTTCCTGAAGCCTCCAGTGCTTCATAAAGTATAGTTTTGTACCTACCATAAATGTAGATGTCCGATAGGTATGCATCTGCAGTCCTTACATATGGGTTGTCCTGCCTCAGGCAGCCCTTCGGTCGGCCGGATTCCAAAGTCTGGGTCCGGCGTCGGCTGATGTCGCCCCTTTCCCCAACGTCAGAGCACCTGGGGTATAAAAGCGTCAGCCGACGCCATCTTCCTCAGTTTTTCTTGCCCCAGATGCCAGGTGCCCTGTAAGGAAGGCTAAATTTGGAGAGATGCAAAAATTCCAAACATGCACAGCAATATAAAACAAATACACCATAATAGATAAAGTACAGTTTTGTACCTACCATAAATGTAGATGTTCGAGGATCCACATTGCTGCAGTCCTTACTATTGGGGGTAGTCCGCTGTCCAGTCGGCCCGAATACCAGAGTATATGGCTGACGTCGGTCAGGGCGCATTAGACTGGCGTTGCGTCAGGGTACTAATGCGTGACGGCGTCATATCCTCAGTCTTTTCTTGCCCCAGATGTCAGAAGACCCTAAAAGACAAGGCCCAAAATACCTGCACCAAAATATGTACAATATATACAAAAATATATACAAAATATCAGCATATAACCTCACCTACACAACCACCCCTAAACACAGAGGGAAGGAGGGAGGTAAATTGGACTGCAGCAATGTGGATCCTCGAACATCTACATTTATGGTAGGTACAAAACTGTACTATGTTCTTCGTTCCACATTGCTGCAGTCCTTACTATTGGTAGAATCCCAAACCAGAGGTAAGGGAGGCTGGCAAATCATAAAGAAGTAGGAGCTGACAACATGCCTTGCAAAACAGCTGTGGCAAAACCAGCCCTAGACTTAGAGTAGATAGGAAGGTGATAATGCTTAGAGAAAGTGTGCACAGAACTCCAAGTAGCTGCCTCTAAAATATCCTTAGTTGCCACCCCCCTTAGAAATGCAGTTGAAGTGGCAGTAGCCCTAGTGGAATGAGGCCTAATCCCAGCTGGAATCTCCTTGCCATGATGGGAATAGCAAAATGTAATGCAAAACCCAATCCACCTAGAAATAGTTTGTTTTGACACAGGCTTGCCCTGCGAACTCAAAGCAAAAGAAACAAACAACTGCTGAGACTGCCTAAAATCCTTAGTCCTGCTTAAATAATAGCATTGCCTGTGTACATCTAAAGTGTGCAAAATCTTTCCCCTTTATTTTGGGGTCTGCATAAAAAGTAGGCAAATGAATAGTTTGGTTTAAAGCCACACTAGAAACCACCTTAGGCATAAAGGAAGGATTAGTGCGTAATGATACCCTATCCTTATGGAAAATCAAAAGGGCACTACTGCCATAAGGGCCTGCAACTCAGACACCCTTCTTGCAGAAGTAATAGCCAACATAAAAGCAGTCTTCCATAACAAGTATTTCAATTCAGCAGTAGCCGAGGCTCAAAGGTTGTAGAGTAAGTTTTTCCAACACAAAATTGAGATCCCAAGCAGGAGTAGGAGCTCACGGGGGTCTTATATTCTTTGCCCCTCTAAGAAACTGCTTGAACAAAGGATGTAAAACAATGGTGGGTCACAATCATAGTGAGCTGAAATTGCTGCAGCATGAATCTTAATGGAAGAGAAGGACAAACCTTTGTCCAATAACTCAGTAAGATATTGAAGAGCCACACTCAAATTAGGCTCAGAAATCTCCAAATTTTTTGCTGTACTCCAAAATAAAAATCTCTTCCATTTTTCTGCGTACACTTTCCTTGTACTAGGTCTTCTAGCTTCCATAATCACATTTAAAACTTGTTGAGGAAGTTGAGACCTGCTGTGTTTCAACACAGAATATGCCAGGCTGTTAGATGAAGAGAGTGAAGCTTGACATTGAGCAGATGACCGTCCTTCTGAGATAACAGATGAGGAATCAAAGGTAAAGGCCATGGAGGCTTCCTTACCAGACTCCTTAGTAGTGGGTACCAGTGTTGCGAGGCCAATCTGGAGCTATCAAAATCATCCTTGGCTTGTCTTGTCTGACTTTTAATAGCACCTTTGGAAGAAGAGGCAGAGGTGGAAAGGCATACACATGAAGGTTTTTCCAACTGAAAGACAGAGCATCCACTTTCCAAGCTGTGTGATGAAACCCCTTTGTGCAAAACTTTGGCAGCTGGTGGTTTAGTGGAGAAGCGAACAGATCTATGTCTGGAGTTCCCCATGACACTGTCAATTTCTGAAATACATGAAGATCCAGTTTCCACTCGTGGGGATCCATGATTTGTCTGCTTAACACATCTGCTAAGGAGTTCTGTGCTCCCGGCAGAAACCTTGCCTGAAGAGTTAGTTGCAAGCTTAGCGCAGTCTCCCATAAAATCATTGCTTGCCTGCATAGAGGATAAGAATGTGTTCCCCCTTGCTTGTTGATGTACCACATGACAGTTGTGTTATCTGTTAGAATCAACACCTGCCCTGGAAGAAGTAATTCCTTGAAAGCCATTAATGCAAACTGGACTGCTAACATCTCCTTCATGTTGATATGTAGATGCTGTAGTCTGGCAGGCCACTTGTCTTGTATCCACTTTCCATTTAGATGAGCTCCCCAAGCAATGTCCGAGGCATCTGTCGTTAAAATCTGACTCGCCTCTGGCCGGGTCACAGAGAGTCCCTTGTTTAGGTGACATTCCTAAGCCCACCACAAAAATTCTTTTTGAAGGCAAGGTATTATTTGAATGACAGTGTCCAAATCCTGGCAGTGCTGTGTCCATACATTTTTGAGATACCATTGTAGCTTCCTCATATGCAGTTTGGCATTGGGAAGCACCAGAATACAAGATGCCATGAACCCTAATGCTTGAAGGACTGTCCTTGCAGTCAGCACGGACTGATGAGATAGTTGATGGAAGTAAAGTGATAGACTCTTTTGTTTGTCCGGGGTTAAAAGGCCATCTGGGCTGCTGTATTCAGTCTCACACCCAGAAAGCACATGTCTTGAGAGGGTACTAGACTGGACTTTATTTCGTTCACAGAATACCCTAGGCATCTTAGCACTGCTATAACATATTCCAGATGCTGTAGAAGGTCTTCCTTTTCTTGAACCAGAATCAGGCAGTCGTCCAAGTAAGGATAGATTTGAATTCCTTTTAGCCTGAAGTAAGCTATCACTGGAGCCAGAACCTTTGTGAATACTCTGGGCGTAGATAAGCCAAAGGGCAATGCAGAGAACTGATAATGAGAATTTCCAGCTCGAAAACGCAGATACTTCCTGCAACTTAGTCTTATAGGCACATGAAGGTAAGCTTCCTTGAGATCTAAAGTTACCATCCAGTGATCTTTGCCCAGCAGAGGTAAAAGCTGTTGTAACGTCAACATTTTGAATTTGGGAATGTCCAGATAAGTGTTGAGGATAGATAAATCCAAAATTGGTCTCCACGTTCCCCTTCTTTGGTACTAGAACAGGCGAGAATAAAATGCTAGGCCCCTTTCTGATACAGGGACTGGCTGAATGGCTATTTGGAGTAACAGAGAAATTTGCTTGTGAGCCTCTTTCCTTTGTGGAGGGAACATCTGGCATGCCTTTGAAAGGGGCAATGTATGGAAATAAAACCTGTAACCGTGGTGAATGATATCCAACACCCATCTGTCTTGAGTAATTAAATCCCAATTTCCTTTGAAAAGAGACAGTCTTCCTCCCAAAGGAGCTGCCAGACGAGAATCTACTGGCAGCTGAAAAGGCAGGTCATTGGGTCTGTTTACGAAAAGGACTGACCCTGCCCTCACCAGAAGTCTGAGCAGGTGAATTCCCTGTTCTAGGCCTAAAAGAACCTTGAGCTCTGCCCCTACCACGCCTAGACCTACCCCTAGACTGGGAATCATAAGCAGGATATGTCCATCCCTTAGTAGGCCAATTTCTACTAAACTTGGCTGCACCTGCAAAAATCTTTAACAGTTTGCATAGACTTAGCTTTGTCCTCCATTTTTTTTAAAACTGCTTCCACAGGCGAACCAAACAACACATCAGACTGTAAAGGAGCATCCAAAATCCTAGTCTTAACATGCTCAGCTAAATTCTGATCCCTCAACCAGGCATGCCTGCGAAGAACAGAACTAGTGGCAGCCACCCCCGAGGAGGCCTGTACAGCATCAAAACCACATTGCAAAGAATGCTTACCCACTTGTTCAGACACATGAACTAAATCCAGCAACTCTTTACACTCAATACCTTCCGCCAAAGCATCCACCTTAGATTTCAGTTGTGAAAGGAGATAATTTTGATATTTAAGCATGTGAAACTGACAATTCAACGCCTCATGGCTAAAGTGGAAGAAGTATACACTTTCTTTCCCCATCTATCCAAAGCCCTTGCCTCTTTATCAGTGGGAACAGGGTTTTTAACCACAGAGGCCTTAACACCTTTAGGTCCCTGAGAAACAGTTTCGGGTCTGCCCTAGGACTCTTAAAAGATACTTATGAGCTTCAGGCACCCTATAGTACCTATCAGGTTTAACAGGAGCAGGAGGCAAAGAATCAGGGTTCAGGAAGCCTCTGCAAAACATCTTCCACCACATTCAACACAGGAGGTATAGCTAAGGGCCTATGCTGGGGCAAAACAAGAATTCCCTAAGCCTTTTCCTGGAATCAGAGTAATCCTGGCCTTCCCATTTAAAGTGCTCCTCATGGAATGCAGAGTCTCTGAAATGAGAAATCCTCAGGAGGAGAAGCTGTAGGAGTGGAATCATCCACATCAGAATCAGAATAAGGAGGATACTCCTGCAAATCTTCCATAGAAGACTCAGAAGCCTCTGAACACTGTTCAAAACTATCAAACTCGGTTCCACCCTTAGGCCTCTTATCAGGAGGGGCATAGAACCTCTAATCATAGTAATCAAATCTTCTGCCATTTTAAGCATATGTTTCTTAGGCACAGAACCTGAAATGCTAGGAGAAGCCCCACTGAAGCTGAACTTGGCCTACCTCTCAAAGAAGTTTTGGCAACAGAAGGAGAGGCTCTAACTACCTTGGGAAGAGAGGGAAGAACAGTTACCTGAGAAGCCCCACCAGCCTGGCCTACCTCCTGAGAAGGCACATCCTGTAACAGTAAAGTCTCTGCCTGAGACTCCAAAGAAACTCCTGGCAAAACCTCTGGCTCCACTGAGCCTTCTAAAGAACCGACGTCCGGACTGCCGGTTCATCAACCCTAGGCTTCGCTGTTTTGTCCTTGCTTCTTGAAGCGGGCGCCGGAGCATCCGGCGGCATTTTATAATTGCAACGCTTCCCAAACACTAACCTGGCACAGTCTAACCGCCTCTTAATAGTGCGTTTGTTAAACCTAGCACAAGAGCGGCATCCAACAACGTCGTGCTCAGGCCCTAAACAAGGTATACACAAGGTATGGTAATCCCTATGAGGTATCTGTTTCCCACAAGAAATACAGTTATTCACTTTTTCTGACATCCGGTTAAATACTGAGGCAAGAAAAACCAAAATGTTCCCCAACGGGTACTTAGCCAACTCTGATTCGGTCTGAAACTCCGGGAAATATTTCAGAACCAACCTGCACTCGCAAAACTGCTTCTGCATCGGACCATGCGGCAAAAAGACTGAGGATATGGCGTCATGCGCATTAGTACCC
The DNA here is from genome assembly GCF_019279795.1 of Protopterus annectens. Lineage (NCBI taxonomy): Eukaryota > Metazoa > Chordata > Ceratodontiformes > Protopteridae > Protopterus > Protopterus annectens. The sequence continues at coordinate 245,631,259 of NC_056741.1, read as the reverse complement.
TGACGTACTGACGTCAGTCTAATGCGCCCTGACCGACGTCAGCCATATACTCTGGTATTCGGGCCGACTGGACAGCGGACTGGACAGCGGACTACCCCCAATAGTAAGGACTGCAGCAATGTGGAACGAAGAACATCCCCAGCTAGCTAGAATGAAGGATAAGTACCCAAGGAATACCACAGAGGGGTAGGAGGGAGGGAAAACCTGACTGCAGATGCATACCTATCGGACATCTACATTTATGGTAGGTACAAAACTGTACTATGTCCTTCAAGGATGCATCTGCAGTCCTTACATATGGGTAGAATACCATAGCCAAGCTGGGGGAGGTAGGACCTAAGAAAAGGATGGTGTAGCTAAAATGCCCTGCAGGACTGCAGTAGCAAAGCCTGCTCTGGATCTGGAATATAAAGGTAAGTTGTAATGCTTGGAAAAAGTATGCACGGAGCTCCATGTAGCAGCTTCTAAAATGTCCTTTGTAGCCACCCCTCTTAAGAAGGCTGTGGAGGTGGCTGTGGCTCTGGTGGAATGAGGTCTAATGTTAGCTGGCACAGTTTTGCCATGAAGAGAGTAACAGAATCGAATGCAATTCCCTATCCATTTTGAAATTGTGTTTGGAAATTGCTTTTCCTTGTACACCAGCAGCATATGCTACAAAGAGCTGGTCAGTTTTTCTGTAAGTCTTAGTTCTGTCCAAGTAGTAGCGCAACTGTCTGTGAATGTCCAGGGTATGCAGAAGTTTCTCTCCTTTGTTTTGTGGATTTGGAAAGATGGTAGGCAGGTGAATAGCTTGGTTCAGTGAGACCCTGGATACCACCTTTGGCATGAATGAAGGATTGGTTCTCAATGAGACTCTGTCCTGATGAAAAATAAGAAATGGTTGTACTGCCATGAGGGCCTGTAACTCAGATACTCTTCTTGCTGAGGTTATGGCCAGAAGGAAGGCAGTCTTCCAAGACAGGAACTGTAGTTCTGAAGATGCTGCTGGTTCAAAGGGAGGTAGAGTTATTTTTTCCAACATGAAGTTAAGGTCCCATGTAGGCACTGGTGGTTTCCTTGGAGGGTTGATGTTTTTTATCCCTCTTAGAAACTGCCTTAGCAGAGGATGAGAAAATACAGTTGGATCAGTGTTGTACTCTGCTGAAATTGCTGAAGCATGAATTTTTATGGAAGAGTAAGAAAGGCCATTATGGAGCATTTCTGCCAAGTATTCCAGGATATGTGGATTGCTCATTACTGTCGGATCTTGGCCCTTTGTGGTGTTCCAAGTGCGAAATCTTTTCCATTTTGCTGAATATGCCTTTCTTATGGAAGGCCTCCGAGCTTCCATGATGATATCCTTTACTCTCTTGGATAGTTTATCCTGGCGAGGAGTCAAGGTATTTTTTAGGCTGGAGTGCAGAGTTTTGTAATTGTGCTGTGTCAGAAGAAGTGGCCATTGTGGTAGAGGCCACGGTTTTGTGCGTGACAAGCTCCTTAACAGTGGGTACCAGTGTTGACTTGGCCAGTCCGGCGCTATCAGAATCACTTTTGGCTGTTCTGTCCTGATCTTCAGTAAGACCTTGGTCATTAATGGAAGAGGTGGGAATGCATATACTGTTAGAGTATTCCAGCTGAAAGAGAGGGCGTCCACTTTCCATGCTTGTGGATGGTATGTCCTTGTGCAGAATTTCTTCAGTTGATGGTTGTGGTGGGAGGCAAAAAGATCTATGTCCGGCCTTCCCCATGATTGTGTTATCTGAAGGAAGGTGTCTGGGTGCAGCATCCATTAGTGTGGGTCCATGATATTTCTGCTTAGGCTGTCCGCCAGTACATTGTCTTTTCCTGGTACAAACTGGGATTGCAGCTCCATATTGAGTTTTAGGCAAACTTCCCAAAGACTCATTGCCAGCCTGCAAAGAGGGTAAGAATGGGTACCTCCTTGCTTGTTTATGTACCACATAACTGTGGTATTGTCTGTCTTTATTAGCAGGTGGCCTTGATGCAGGAAGTGTTCGAAGGCCTCGATTGAATGTATCACTGCCAGCATTTCCTTTTGGTTTATGTGCAGGCGCAATTCTTTTTGTGTCCATTGTCCTTGGATGCATCTGCCCTCCATGTGCGCTCCCCATCCATGGTCTGAGGCGTCCGTTGTAATGGTTTGGCTGATATTTGGTTTGCTGAAAGGCAGACCCATGTTTGACTGGCTTGCTTGAGCCCACCACAGAAATTCCTTTGAAGGCATGGAATGAGGGGATCAAAGCTTCTAGGCTGTGACTGTGTTGAGACCATAGACTCCTTAGGTACCATTGTAGTTTCCTCATATGCAGCCTTGCTTGTGGAATCAGAAGAATGCAAGATGCCATGAAACCCAGGGCCTGCAGGATTTTCCTTGCAGTCAGCTGGGTTTGTTTTGTCAGATTTCTGAAATAATCCGGTAGTTGCTCTTGTTTTTCTTCTGTGAGAAAAGCCATTTGGGTGGTTGTATCTAGTTTTGCACCCAGGAAAATTATTCTTTGGGATGGAACAAGTCTTGATTTCTGAATGTTGACTGTGTATCCCAAGGCCTGAAGTAGGCGGATGGCATAATTCAAGTGTTTTACCAATGTTTGTTGGCTGTCCGCTTGTATAAGGCAGTCATCCAGGTATGGGTATATTTGAATCCCCTGAAGTCTGCAGTGTGCAATTACTGATGCCAGGCATTTCGTGAATACTCTGGGCAGTAGATAAGCCAAAGGGCAATGCTGAGAATTGATAATGCTCTGAACCTGCAAGAAATCTGAGGTGTCTTCTGCAACTTTGTCTGATAGGGACATGCAGGTATGCCTCCTTGAGGTCTAGAGTTACCAGCCAGGACCCCTTGCCCAGCATGGGAAGGAGTTGCTGTAGGGTCAGCATTTTGAATTTTGGCACAATGAGATAAGTATTCAGTGCGGACAAGTCCAGAATAGGCCTCCATTGCTTTTCTTTTCTTGGGACAAGGAATAGTCTGGAGTAAAATCCTTGGCCTTGTTCTGTGAGAGGAACCTTTTCTATAGCTTTCATTTGCAGTAGGTTGGAAATTTGCTTGAAACCCTCTGCCCTTTGATTTGGTGGCAGGTTTGGCATGCCTTGTCTTTTTGGTAATGTATGAAAATGGAATCTGTATCCTTTGTCTATTATTTGCAGTGTCCATTTGTCCCTTGTAATACTGTGCCAATTTTCTGAGAATAAAGATAGCTTTCCGCCCAAAGGTGCTTCCAATTGAGCCCTGGTTGGCGGGGTCAAAGTCAAGTCATTGAGTTTGTCATTGTGCAGCAGTTGTAGGTCCTGCACTGCCTCTCTGGTTAGGAGGCTGCCATTGACGTCCTCTGTAGGAGCCTCTAGCTTGCCCTCTACCTCTGGCACGCCTGTTTTTGCCTCTTTGAAATCTGTCTGTGTCTGAAAAGGACCAATTCTTAGAAGGCCAATTTCTGCTGAAGCTTGGTGGTTGGACCTGGAGAAAATCTTTGACTGTCTGTACTGATTTAGCCTTTTCCTCAAATTTCTTTAAGACCTCTTGAGCCGTGGAACCAAATAACTTTTGTTTTTCCAGTGGTGCATCCAGAAGCTTTGCTTTAACATGATCTGGCAGTGTTTGTTCCTTCAGCCAAGCATGTCTACATATGATTGCACCTGTCATTGCTGACCTACATGAAGCTTCCAATGCATCATAACCACACTGTAAGAAATTGTTGCTAACCTGCTTGGAGTTATGCACCAGATCCTGAAGCGCCTTGTGATCTAGGGGTTCAGGTGAGGTTAATTTTTTATGCAATTCATCTAACAGATATTATTGATACTGCATCATATGGAATTGACAATTCAATGCTCTCATGGAAAGAGAGGAAGAAGTGTACACTTTTTTACCCCATCTCTCTAAAGCCCTGGATTCCCTTTCAGAAGGAAGTGGGTTCTTAGTAGTGGTGGTTGCAACCCCTTTAGGCCCCTGGGAAATAGTTTCTGGGTCAGCTGAGTGGCTCTTGTAAAGGAATAGATGTGTGTCCGGGACCCTGTAGTACCTGTCGGGTTTGACAGGAGCCGGAGGAAGGGAGTCTGGGGAAATACTAGACTCTGAGTACACATCTTCTATAACATTTAAAACAGGAGGAATAGCCAAAGGTCTATGCTGAGGTAAATGCAAAAAAGTCCTTAACCTCTTCCTGGAATCAGAGAATTCCTGGCCTTGCCATTTGAAATGCTCTCTCATGGAGTGAAGGGTCTCCCCAAAGGACAACTCTTCAGGGGGGGAGGCCGAGGGAATAGATTCCTCTGCATCAGAATCCTCGTAGGCCGGAAAGGCCTCCTCCTGGTAATCTGAAAGGGCAGAGTCATCTGAGGCCTCATCAGAGGACTGGGGATCTGTCTGCTCAACCCTGGGCCTTTTGCCTGGAGGTGGTTGAGAGCCCCTGTCTGGGTGTGGCTGACCACCCCTGATTAAGGAGACAAGGTCCTCAGCTAAGCTCATAATTTGTGAACCTGTAGAGGATCCCTGATGAATAGCCTTGGGAGGGAGAGATTTTGGCTGTTTTGCAGCTTTAGCACGAGTAAAAGCCTTAATGGACATGGATACAGGAGGCCTGGCTGCCCCACGTGCTGGAGTAGTTTTATCCACAGAAATGGTGTCGGATATCTCCGGAGCACCGGATTCAGACAGTAATTCTAAGACCGACCTAGTGGAGGCCTCCGGTACCGAAGGTACCGGTTGTGCGGTGTCGTCGGTCGGAACAGGTAGAGATTCGGGCTCAGCAGAGACCGAGACACTAGCGGTAGGCCTGGGCGTGGAGTCGGCCGAAACCACGGATCACGTGTGTCGGTCCTTCTCCTTACGTTTTTTGGGTAAATGAGCTGTCGGAAGCTCAGACGGCATTTTATAACAGTAAATTTGCCCAAAATATTCCTCTGCAAACTCTGCCCGATGTCTGACAGTGCGTTTATTGAAAGAAGCACAGGCTGTACAGGCCGAGACGTCGTGGTCTGGGCCTAGGCAGGGTAAGCAGTAAGAGTGGAAATCCTTATGAGGTATTTGTTTCCCACAATTTAAACAATTAACTTTAACCGTTTGATCTGACATCAGGGCTGAGGCAAGAAAGAGTCCCCAACGGGTACTTAGCTTTTTTGAAGACTTCGGTAGCTGAAATCACAGGAGCTGGCCGACCGGCACTTGCGAACTGCTTCTGCTTCGGGCACCACGCGGCAAGAAAGACTGAGGAAGATGGTGTCGGCTGACGCTTTTATACCCCAGGCGCTCTGACGTCGGGGAAAGGGGCGACATCAGCCGACGCCGGACCCAGACTTTGGAATCCACCGACCGAAGGGCTGCCTGAGGCAGGACAACCCATATGTAAGGACTGCAGATGCATCCTTGAAGGACATCTGCACTTTACAGACAGTCTGGTAACTCGGCTGGAGGAATTTAACAGGCTAGAAATCTTAGCTTTATTGGGGAAATCAGGTAGGTCACCCAATTGTTTAATGGGATCACAGAGAAGGGCCAAGGAGTATTTTGCCATACGAGTTTAATAGTTTATAGCTCTCACAGCTAAGGTGGCAGAGGTACAGACGTTTTTGTCCAGCCTTTCCATTATTCTATTTTCCTTACCTGAGGGAAGTAAAGTGGAGGGAAGAAGCTTACATGTTTTATCTACAGCCATTGGGCTTTTGAAGCAGCCAAGAATGCAGGATGTACAGAAGGAACTGCAGACGGGTTTGGGCACTCCATTCCTATGAGGTCATAATACCTCTTTTGGGTCTCAGTAACCTGACTGCAGTCTTAAAGTCCTTCATTTGTACTATTCTTTCCCCAAATGTAATGTCTTCCCCAGGGGAATCAGTTCCATTTGACTCCTCCTCTGGGGACGCATACCCCAGAGGAAAGGAAATTTGAGAGGTATAAGTGAGGGATTCATCCCCTGAGGAATCCTCTTCCTCAGAGGACATATCAGCCAAAAGTTTACTCTTAGGAGTGGAAACTGAAAGGACCTGAGCAGGTGTAGAGGCCTGGGGTAAGGCTAAGAAGGCATTAAGCTGGCCTTGAGTAAAGGCCTGCCAGTCAGGGGTTTGGTCCGACGCATAACTCTCAACCTGGAAACATCAAAAATCTGGACAAGGCCCATGAAAAATAGGTACAAATCTGTACGCTGATTAACATCTAATTTGCATGCCACCCACTCCAATGGAATTGTGGGATATCAACTTTCAAACGCAAACTGAAGAATAGACAACCAAAATATGGCACAACTGACCCCCTGCAGCCATTCCAATGTTCCATTACCTGGTGATTTCACCCAATTTACCATAAACACTAAATGTGTGCATACTGCTTCACTTCTACAATGATTATTTGGATTTTATTTTGACATCTGCTAAACAAAGCAATACTGTCTCAATGAAAATAGACTTAGCATTAAAACTTCTCTGCCCTTCAAACTCATATTCATTGAAATAGCATTGAAACCCACACCACATCCAAAGAAAATGCATCTGGCCAGTGGTGGCTAAAGATTACCTTTGGGTTGTTTTCAAATCTTTGGCCCCTTGCGCACAAAACAAGAAACATATATGTGTTCTTTTCTTTGATGCACCTTCCTAACTTTAAGTTTAGATTCCTTGTATAATGCAACACACTTGTTACAGCGCATTTTAAATGTATTATTTGAACATTTCTCCAGCAAGATGTACTGTAGGCAATATAACAAAATGCATGAGCCAACTGCCCAATTCAGAACATTTCCATCATAAAAGTCTACTTCCACATCCACACTATAAATAGAATGACAGTAGTGTAAAGCCATAGGCATCTTGCACAGCTTCACGCACTTATCTTCAAGTTCAGTTTTTTTTCTGGGGGGGGTGGGGATCGGCAAAAACCAGGGACACATTTTAAACATTGCTTGTATAATTTTGGAAAGTTTCTAGAATAAAATGTTGTTACCACCATGCATGTCACTGGCAAGTCTTGAACCCAGGACCCTATGCACTACAGTCAGAGCAACATACCACTATGCCAAATCAGCATTTTCCTAAAAAAATTAGGAAGACTGAAACTTAATGGCTGTCATTTACTGAATTCAGTTCTCACTTCTCACCATAGCTCTCACTGCATTCCTTCTAAGGGGAGGGCTGGAACTGATGCCTAGTATTGTTGGGCTCTAGCAGCTGAGGAAATGACATGCTCAAATGGTTCACACAGATGGGTAGAAACAAGGCTGAACTGGTATTTGTGGCACAGTGAGGCTAGTGAAATCACTTTTTACTATATTTTTGCATTGGTGAGCCTTAAGAAACAAAGACCAGCAGGATGGCACCAGCATACAGTAGGTTCTGTTTTCCATTTCTTTGGGCCACTACACTTCAGAGATGGTTTTTGGATATAGTTTCAAAAGTGCCTGCTACAATGCAAATAGGAAGTATACATTGCTGTCTTTAATGTATTTGTAAAGCTGATTCTTATTCTAGTCTTAAATGGAATTTAATATTCCAGTAGGAAACTCGTCTATATATAGTTATATGGACAGGCCTTGGGCAACTGTGGAGGATGAGAACAAATGCCTACAACCCAGACCGTTAAAAAAAAAAAAAAACCCAAAAAACAAACAAACAAAAAAAGTAAATAACATGTCCAAGGGTCAGCTTCCGGTGATTTCTCCTGTCCACCTGGTGAATCTGGGCATACTGGGGCAATGCAGCAATTGCCTCATGTACACAGACAACCCTCTCCTCCTATCACCCAACACTACAACCTGTGAGAGATGCACTGTTAACACCAACACTACACCTCAAGCAACACATAGCCCTTCTAAACCCACACCACCAACATCCACATATAGCAACACTAAAACTGTAACCTGCCCAAGCAACAAGGACCTGAAGTTGAAAACTGAAACAAACACCAATCACAACCAAAGTGTCACATAGTTGAAATCTACAGTCCGCACACTGATGTCCCTCTCACCAGGTTGAACAAGGAGAAAATTACAGTCAGCTGCCTGTGGGTGCCAGGATCCGCCAATGCACTCAAGTCACTCCACAACTAGTACAAATATGACTCTGTCATTGTCCATGTTGGAGTGAATGACTTGAGACGTACCTCAATGGACTACATGAAAAGAGACATGGAAGAGCATTTGGATTATGTGGCCCAGGCAGGTATGACCCTAGCCCTGAGTAGCATCCTGCCTTCGCCCAGAATGATACCACAATATAAGGACAAAATGATTGACTTCAAAGTACAGTTTTGTACCTACCATAAATGTAGATGCCCGATAGATATGCAACTGCAGTCATAACATATGGGTTGTCCTGCCTCAGGCAGCCCTCGGTCGGCCGGATTCCAAAGTCTGGGTCCGGCGTCGGCTGGTGTCGCCTCCTCTCCGACGTCAGAACGGCTGGAGTATAAAGGCATCAGCCGACGCCATCTTCTTCAGTGTTTCTTGCCCCAGATGCCAGGTGCCCTCCAAGGAAGGCTAAATTTGGTGAATGGATAAACAATTCTAGACATGCACAACAGTAATAAACAGATACACCATAAATGATACCCCCAGCAAAAAGGAATAGGGGTAGTGGACCCAAAAAGAAAATTGTAGAGGGGTAGGAGGGAGGGAAAATCCGACTGCAGTTGCATATCTATCGGACATCTACATTTATGGTAGGTACAAAACTGTACTATGTCCTTCAAGAATGCAACTGCAGTCATAACATATGGGTTGAATACCATAGCCAAGCTGGGGGTGGTTGGAACTAATAAAGGGATGGTGTAGCTAAAATGCCCTGCAGGACTGCCGAAGCAAAGCCTGCTCGGGATCTGGAGTATAAAGGCAGGTTGTAGTGCTTGGTAAATGTAAGCATGTAGCTCCATTTAGCAGCCTCTAGAATGTCCTTTGTAGCCACTCCTCTTAGGAAAGCTGTGGATGTGGCTATAGCTCTGGTGGAGTGTGGCCTAATATTGGCTGGCACACCTTTTCCATGAAAGGAGTAGCAGAATCTGATGCAGTGTCCAATCCATTTTGAAATTGTTTGTTTGGAGATTGCTTTTCCTTGAACTCCAGCAGCATAGGCTATGAACAATTGGTCAGACTTTCTGGTGGTCTTTGTTCTGTCCAAGTAGTAGCGTAGTTGTCTGTGTATGTCCAAAGTATGTAGCAGCTTTTCCCCCTTGTTTTGAGGGTTGGGGAAGAATGTAGGCAGGTGAATGGCTTGATTTAGAGACACCCTGGAAATTACTTTTGGCATGAAAGAAGGATTGGTCCTTAGAGAGACTCTGTCCTGATGAAAAATGAGAAAGGGAGGTACAGCTATGAGTGCCTGTATCTCCGAGACTCTTCTTGCTGATGTTACTGCCAACAGAAAAACCATTTTCCAGGATAGAAATTGCATTTCTGAAGATGCTGCTGGTTCAAAGGGAGGAAGAGTTAATTTTTCCAAGACGAAGTTGAGGTCCCATGCAGGTACTGGTGGTTTTCTGGGAGGTTTGATATTCTTTATCCCTCTTAGGAACTGTCTTAGCAAAGGATGTGAGAACACAGGTGGATCACAATTGTATTTTGCTGAGATTGCTGAAGCGTGAATCTTTATGGAAGAATATGAGAGACCAGTATGAAACAATTCTGCCAAGTATTCAAATATCTGAGGTATGCTCAGTACTGTTGCATTCTGACCCTTGTTGGCATTCCAGATGATGAATCTCTTCCACTTGGCTGAATAGGTCTTTCTGGTGGAAGGTCTGCGTGCTTCCAGTAAAATCTCTTGAACTTCTTTGGAAAGAGAGATATCGGAAGAAGTCATGGTAACCTCCAGGCAGTCAGATGCAATGTTTGCAGGTTTTGATGAACAATCCTGTAAGTGTGCAGGGTTAGAAGCAGAGGCCATAGAGGCAGAGGCCACGGTTTGGTCCGAGTTATGCTCAACAGCAATGGGTACCAGTGCTGCCTTGGCCAGTCTGGAGCTATCAAAATGCCTGTTGGTTGTTCTGCTTTGATCTTCAGTATCACCTTGGTCAGCAGTGGTACAGGAGGGAATGCATAAATTGTTAGGGAATTCCAGCTGAAGGAGAGAGCATCCGTTTTCCAGGCTAGAGGATGGCGAGTTCTTGTACAAAACTTTTCCAGGTGATGGTTCAGCTGAGAAGCAGAGAGATCTATGTCCGGTCTCCCCCATGCCCTTGTTATTTGTGAGAAAATGTGAGGATGCAGCATCCATTCGTGTGGATCCCAGAAATTTCTGCTCAGCTTGTCCGCCAGAACATTGTCCTTGCCTGGCACAAACTGGGATTGCAATTGTATCTTCAGACTCAGGGACGTTTCCCAAAGAATCATTGTTAATCTGCAGAGGGGATAAGAATGAGTGCCTCCCTGCTTGTTTATATACCACATAACAGTGGTGTTGTCTGTCCTTATTAGCAAATGTCCTTGTTGAAGTGATCTTTCGAAAGTCTCGATTGCACGTATCACTGCCAACAACTCTTTTTGATTTATGTGCAGATGCCTTTCCCTTGGGTTCCATTGCCCTTGAATGCATCTGCCCTCCATGTGCACCCCCCATCCATGATCCGAAGCGTCTGTTGTAATGATTTGACCTGCTTGAGGTTTGCTGAAAGACATACCTTGGTTCAACTGACTTGCTTGAGCCCACCACAAGAATTCCCTTTGCAGACATGGAATAAGTGGGATTACGTCCTCTAGGCTTTGGCTGTGTTGGGACCATAAGCTTTTTAAGTACGACTGCAGCTTTCTCATATGAAGTCTTGCCAAAGGTATCAAAAGAATGCAAGATGCCATGAACCCCAGGGCCTGCAGGATTTTCCTTGCAGTCAGCTGGGAGAGCTTTGCTAGGCCTTTGAAGTACTCTGGTAACTGCTCTTGCTTTTCTTCTGTGAGAAAGGCCATTTGTGTTTTTGTGTCCAGTTTGGCTCCCAGGAAAATAATCTGTTGGGATGGCAGTAGTCTTGATTTTTGAATGTTGACTGCGTATCCCAAGGCCTGAAGTAATTGAATGACATAGTCCAAGTTTGTTATCAAGGTTTGTTTGTTGTCTGCATGTATCAGGCAGTAGTCCAGGTAGGGGTATATTTGAATCCCCTGGAGTCTGCAGTGTGCCACTACTGATGCCAGGCATTTTGTGAACACTCTGGGCGCAGTAGATAAGCCAAACGGCAATGCTGAGAATTGATAATGCTCTGTCTCTGCAAGAAATCTGAGGTATCTTCTGCAACTGTGTCTGATTGGGAAATGCAGGTATGCCTCCTTGAGGTCCAGAGTGACCAGCCAAGACCCCTTGCCCAGCATGGAAAGGAGTTGCTGTAACGTCAGCATTTTGAACTTTGGCACAATGAGAAAAGTATTTAGAGAAGACAAGTCCAGTATAGGCCTCCATTTGTTTTCTTTTCTTGGAACAAGGAACAGTCTTGAATAAAATCCCTGGCCTTGTTCCTGAGGAGGGACCTTTTCTATTGCTTTTATTCTTAGCAGCTTTGAAACTTGAATGAGTGCCTCTGCCCTTTGATGATGTGGCAGATTTGGCATGCCTTGTCTTATTGGTAAAGTATGGAAGTGGAATCTGTAACCTTTGTCTATTAAATCCAGAATCCAGTTGTCCTTGGTTAAGATATGCCAGTTCTTTGAGAATAAGGATAATTTTCCGCCTAAAGGTGCTTCCTCTTTGAGCTTTGGTAGGCGTTATGAAAGTCAAGACATTGTGATTGTCCTTGTGGTGCAGCTGGACTGCCTGCGCCACTTCTTTGATTTGGTGGTTGCCATTGGCGGCCCCTGTAGGAGCCTCGGTATTGCCCTCTACCTCGAGCACGCCTGTTTTTTCCCCTTTGAAACTTGTCAGTGTCTGGAAAGGACCAATTCTTTGAAGGCCAATTCCTGCTGAATCTGGGTGGCTGAACCTGGAGGAAATCTTTGACTGTCTGAACTGATTTAGCCTTTTCCTCAATGGACTTCAACACATCTTGTGCATTAGCACCAAAAAGCTTCTGTTTTTCCAGGGGTGCATCAAGTAACTTTACTTTAACATGGTCTGGCAGTGGCTGTTCTTTAACCAAGCATGTCTACGATAACAGCCCCTGTCATAGCTGCCCTACATGAAGCCTCCAATGCATCATAACCACACTGAAGAAAATGATTGCTAACCTGCTGAGAGTTATGGACCAGATCCTGCAATGCCTTTCTATCAATAGCCTCAGGAGAGGCTAGTTTTTTTCTGTAAATCATCCAGTAAATAATCCTGGTACTGAAACATATGAAAAAGGCAGTTAAGTGACCTCATGGCAAGGGTGGAAGAGGTATAAACTTTTTTACCCCATCTCTCCAGGGACCTTGCTTCCCTATCCACTTGCAGTGGATTCTTGGCTGAGGATGTAGCCACTCCTTTGGGGCCTTGTGAAATAGTTTCAAGATCCACAGAGTGGGCCTTAAAGAGATGCTTGTGAGTGTCAGGGACCCTGTAATATCTGTCTGGCTTGACAGGAGCAGGAAGGATAGAATCAGGGTTAGCACTGGAGTCGGAGAAAACATCATCCAGGACATCCATAACTGGAGGGATAGCTAAAGGTCTGTGCTGGGGTAATTTGAGGAAGGTACGTAGCCTTTTCCTAGAATCAGAAAATTCCTGACCCTGCCACTTAAAATGCTCCCTCATAGAGTGGAGGACTTCACCGAATGAAAAATCCTCTGGAGGAGAGGCAGAGGGAATAGACTCCTCAGCATCAGAGTCCTCATAGGCCTGGAAGGATTCTTCTTGGGTATCTAAATGCTCAGAATCCCCAGAGGCTTCATCTGAAGAGAGGTTGTCAGCCTGCTCAATTCTAGGCCTTTTCTCTGCAGGCGGCTGAGAACCTCTGTCTGGGTGAGGCTGAGACCCCCCTGATAAGAGAGATAAGATCTGCAGCAAAAGACATGATCTGTTTATCAGAAGAAGGGGTCTGGGCAGTAGGTTTAGGATGGGCCTTGGCCTGGCTGGTGGCCTTAACACGTGCAAAGGCCTTGATGGACATGGATACAGGAGGCCTAGCTGCCCCACGTGCAGGAGTAACCTTGTCTACGGGAATGGTGTCGGGTAGATCCAGAACTTCGGTTTCTGGAGGAAAATCAATAACCGGCACCGGTGTAGTCTCCGGGACCGAAGGACATGTTACCGCTGTATCATCGGCCTGGAGCGGTTGAATTACCGCTTCCGAAGGGACCGAAGCACACGCGGAGGGCTTAAGAGAAATATCGGTAGAGGACGCGGGCTGCGGATGTCGGTCCCGGTCCTTACGTTTTTTGGAAATTTGTGTTGTTGGTTGTTCCGACGGCATGATATAAGCGAAGGATTCGCCGAAAAAGTCTTCGGCAAATTCTGCCCGGCGCCTGAGGGCGCTTATTAAAGCAAGCACAGGCCGAGACGTCGTGGTCTGGGCCCAGGCAAGGGAGGCAGTAAGAATGGAAGTCCTTATGAGGTATTTGTTTACCACAAGACAAACAATTATTAACTTTCTCAATTTGTTCTGACATCGGCTGAGGCAAGAAAAAATGTTCCCCAATGGGGTACTTAGCTTTTAGATGACTTCGGTAACTGAAAACACAGGAGCTGACCGACCGGCACTTGCGAACTGCTTCTGCTTCGGGCACCGTGCGGCAAGAAAGACTGAAGAAGATGGTGTCGGCCGATGTCTTCATACTCCAGCCGTTCTGACGTCGGAGAGGAGGCGACACCAGCCGACGCCGGACCCAGACTTTGGAATCCGGCCGACCGAGGGCTGCCTGAGGCAGGACAACCCATATGTTATGACTGCAGTTGCATTCTTGGAGGACATCAATTGGCTAAGCTTCTGGTGTCATTCAAAGGGGATCCAGTATCTGTCTGCCTGGGATAACATGATTGACAGACCACGATGCTTTGCCAGAGATGGTCTGCACCTGTCACCTCTGGGATTCAGGTTACTGGCTAAGGCTCTTGCCACCCCTATAGTGCCTTTTTTAGGCAAAGTTCAAAGAACAAAACCACCACCGTGACAGGTACTAGCATGCAAAATCTAAAGGTAATGATACTCAATGCTAGAAGTCTAAACCTCAAAATGCACTCTCTCGAGGCACTCCTAAAAATGGAGAACATCGATATCTGTGCAGTAACTGAGACCTGGTTCAAGGCTCCAGAGAGCACCCCTGCAATACCAGGCTACAACTCTTACCACACTTTTCGGCCACCAAAGCAGGACCGAAACACTAAAGGTGGAGGAGTGTCAATATTCACCAAGGATATTCACACCACCAGGCTAGTTGCCTAACACAATGCGTCTGAAATTCTCCAGGTGCAACTAACACTAGGTAAGACTGCAATCCAAATTGTAGCTTGCTACAGATCCCCCACGATTCTCACTACACCTTTCTAAACATACTGGAAAATATTAACATAGAATCAAACACCCTAATACTGGGTGATTTTAACTACCCTGCCATTAACTGGGAAAGCTACTCATGTACCAACACCTTTGCCCAACGGTTCTTGGAATTCATAAATTCCAACGCCCTGGATCAACTAATCCATAGTCCCACCAGGGGCTCCAATATCCTAGACCTGGTCATTACCAACATGGGAAATCGATGCTCCACACCTATGGTCACCTCCTCGTTAGTCACTTCTGACCATAAGCTAATCACCCTTAACATCCACATCCCACCCCCACAACCCAGTAAGGAAACCTCCATAAAAAACTTCTCCAAAGCCAACTTCATGCTACTCAAGTCAGAAGTAACAAACTTCATGACACCCATGCAGACGGGAGCTGAATGTTCAACTGCTGAATCCTACACTAAGGCACTGTACGAGCACATCCACTCATGCATAAATCGTGCCATCCCAAATAGAACAAAGATGCTCTCATCCAAAAAAAAGAAGCCAATCTGGTGGTCCCCTGACATAAACAAACTTTACAACAAAAGAAACAAACTGTTGCAGAAAAGAGGAAAATCCCAGGATGCAAAAAACTTCCTTACCAGCCTCAGTAAGAAACTGAGATCCCTCATAAAATCCTCCAAAGCTAATTACGAAAATAAAATTTCCAAAGACAACAATAAGGCATTCTATAATTATGTCAAGAATCTAAATGGCAATGCTCAGATCTGCTCCGAGCTAAAACAGAATGGCATTAAATATACTGATCTCAAGGATATTGCCAATATCCTGGCAGATCGATTCAGTGCCAACTTCACCCCCTAACCAGTGCCAACTCTCACCCCCTAAATGGCCCATCTCAATACCGGAAGATTGCCAAATTCCGGTATTAACGGCCACACAGGTAAAAAATGCACTCTCCAAAGCTAAGAATACAGCATCCATGGGATCAGATGACATCCCAGGCTGTGTACTACATGAACTACAATATGAACTGGCACCTCACCTAAGTGTCATGTTTAATCATAGCCTCACCTCAGGTTTCGTGCCCACTGAATGGCGCACAGCTACAGTTATCCCACTCCACAAGGGGGGATCCACCTTGGATCCCGGAAACTACCATCCCATCAGTCTGACAAGCCTTATCTGCAAGGCCATGGAGCGTATTATCATGGAACTTATAAACAAAGACATTGGCAACCTTCAAACACTGGACCCCACCCAGTTTGGGTTCGTGAAGGGCTGATCTTGTCTCCTGAACTTGACTGACTTCTTCGAATCAGTCTCCAGAGCCATGGACAAGGGTAAGGTGGTCCACACAGCCTATCTAGACCTTGCCAAGGCCTTTGACACCATCCCCCACTCTGGAATCATAGATAAACTTACTATGCTGGGCATTAATCCCTACGTCACTCAATGGGTTGCTAACTGGCTTACTGATAGAACCCACACAGTAAAAGTAGCCGACTCCAAATCCAGCTCCAGACAAGTGACAAGTGGAGTACCTCAGGGTTCAGTCCTGGAACCACTCTTGTTTGGCATCTACTTCTCTGAAGTACAGGCCAACACTAAGGGACTCTGGATAACAAAGTTTGCAGATGTCTGCAAACTGGGAGCCATTATTGAATCCCCAAATGATGTGGATACTCTACAAAAGGGCCTTACAGAAACAGATGCTTGGTGCCAGAGCCATGGGCTCAAGCTCAATGCCAAGAAATGTATAGTTATCCTCTTTGGGAAAAAACATGTATCCGTGAATTACCATATAGGTGGCAGTACACTAAACACCGAAAGTTTGATAAGAGACTTAGGGACACAGGTGGACAGTGGTCTCACCTTCGATAACCACATCGCCACAACAGTCAGGAAATCCTTCTATGTGGCACACCTCATCACGAAGGGCTTTTTATCCAGAAAAAAGGAGGTCATTGTCCCACTGTACTCATCCCTCATTAGACCCATTATAGAATATAATGCCCTGTTTGGTATGTACCTCTCAAGACATCTGCAACAACTGGAAAGGCCACAGAAATACCTCATTAAAAGAATCACAGGCCTAAAGCAGATGCCCTACGCTGACCGCCTTAAAAAACTCCAGCTATACTCTGTCGCATATCGTCTACTCAGAGGCGATCTTTGTTTAACATACAAGGCCATGTCAAACCCAGAGCTGTTGAACATGCTACACTTAAAGAAATCCTAATCCCTCAGAGCCACATGCTCCAGGGATCTAAACCTTGTCATCACAATAAACAAAACCTGCTGGAGGGATAGGTTCCTGACCCAGAGACTCCCCAGACTCTGGAATGGATTGCCCATACATGTCAAGCAGAGTGCCTCTTTGGTCCTCTTCAAAAGGAACCTTGACGATTGGATGGGAGAAAGGAAATTCACCCCAGGGATCACATCAGTCGCCCTGCTAGACAGGGGTCCAGGGAAGTAAACAGTGTGGGAAGAAATAGCCAGGGAATTGTTATGGCTAGGCTTGTGTAGGCCCTAGGGCTGATAGCCTAGTACCAACCTATGAACCTAAGTAAAAGCAGTCCGTGCGTATAGGAGATGCCACCTACCTGTATATTCCTATTAATTTCTTCCTTGTATCTGTCTGATGCAGATCAATTAACCTAGCAATTCATTTAACATTTAATTACTTTAATGATTCAGAATGGCAATACCTGCAGTAATGTACCTGAAAAAGTTTCCAAAATATAAATTAGGAATGCAATGTAAGCATTCTGGACAACATTTATGAAGTATTCTGACCTGAACCACCTAAAAGAACAAAATACATATTATAACATTGCATTGCATATTCCAGTTCTTTGTAAAGCTATAACTGCTTACATTCAATAAACTCACACACACACAGATTTGGTTAATCCAAACCTGTTTGCATTAATTCCAAAATGAGCGTCCAAACCAAATGGCTCCCTACAATCAAAAAAGTACAGTTTTGTACCTACCATAAATGTAGATGTTAAGAGTGCTAATACAGCTGCAGTCATAACAGATGGGTTCTCCTGCCGTCAGGCGGGTCCTCGGTCGGCCGAATTCCAAAGTCTAGGTCCGGCGTCGGTTGTCGTCACTTCTTCCCTGACGTCAGTGCGACGGGTATAAAGGAACCAGCCGACGCCATTTTCTTCAGTTTTTCTTGTCCCAGATGTCAGGTGCCCCCAGAAGGAAGAAAGTACATAAATTTGTGTAATAATGCAGTGCAATATAATCAAAATACAGTAGTTGCAAGCAAATACATCATAAATTAATACCCCAAACAAGTAGTATGAGGATGTGTCAGCGTATAGGCCTGTCCCAAGAGGGGAAGGAGGGAGGGAAACCTGGACTGCAGCTGTATTAGCACTCGAACATCTACATTTATGGTAGGTACAAAACTGTACTGTGTTCATCGTGCATACAGCTGCAGTCATAACAGATGGGTAGAATCCCAAAGTTAAGAAAGGGGTGGTAGGCACTAGGTGGAACTAGGAGGAGCCAAAATGCCCTGCAAGACTGCAGTGGCAAAGCCTGCTCTAGATTTGGAGTATAATGGTAGGTTATAGTGCTTGGAGAACTCCAAGTGGCTGCTTCCAAAATATCCTTGGTAGGAACTCCTCTGAGGAAGGCCGCAGAGGTGGCTGTGGCCCTGGTGGAATGAGTTCTAATGCCTGTAGGTACAGTTTTGCCATGAAAGGAATAGCAAAAACGTATGCAGTGGGCTATCCATTTTGAGATTGTCTGTTTGGAAATTGGCTTTCCTTGAGCACCTACCACATAGGCCACAAAGAGCTGTTCTGATTTTCTGAAAGGCTTTGTTCTGTCCAAATAATAACGCAGTTGTCTGTGGATGTCCAAGGAATGCAGTAAACTCTCCCCTTTGTTTTGAGGATTAGGATAAAAAGTAGGTAAATGTATGGCCTGATTCAAAGCTACCCTGGATACCACTTTAGGCATAAAGGACGGGTTGGTTCGTAAGGAAACTCTGTCCTGATGGAAGATGATAAAAGGCTGTACAGCCATGAGAGCCTGTAGTTCTGAAACTCTACGAGCTGAGGTGATAGCCAGAAGGAAAGCTGTTTTCCAGGACAAATATTGCAAATCTGATGAGGCAGCTGGCTCAAAGGGAGGCAAGGTAAGTTTTTCCAGAAAGTAATTAAGATCCCAAGCAGGTATTGGTTGTTTCCTTGGAGGTCTTAAATTCTTAGCCCCTCTGAGGAACTGTCTTAAGAGAGGGTGAGAGAATAAAGGAGGATCAGTGTTGTATTCTGCAGAAATGGCTGAGGCATGGATTTTGATGGAGAAGAAAAAGTCCACTGCTTAGCAGTTCAGCCAAATATTGTAGTATTTGAGGTAAATTCCGTTTTCCAGGATCCTGGCCCTTTTTCTCATTCCAGACACAAAAACGTTTCCATTTTGCGGAGCAAGCTTTTCTAGTTGATGGCCTTCTGGCCTCCAAAATGACATCCTGCACCCCCTTGGAGAGTAGGGCCTGTTGTGATGTTAAGGAATCTTCCATGCAGCCAGATTGAGTGTCTTTAGCTGGCTGTGAAGAGTTTTGAAGCTGTGCTGAGTCAGAAGAGGCATTAGAGGCAGGATCCATGGTGGTGAATGTGTCAGGCTCCTCAGGAGTGGGTACCAGTGTTGCCTTGGCCAGTCCGGAGCAATGAGAATCATCTTTGGTCTGTCTGCTCTGGTCTTCAATAGAACTTTGGGCAGCAGAGGAAGAGGTGGGAAGGCATAAACTGTCATTGATGTCCAACTGAAAGAGAGAGCGTCCACTCTCCAGGCTTTTGGATGGAAGATCCTTGAGCAGAATTTTGTCAATTGATGATTTTTGTGGGAGGCAAAGAGATCTATGTCTGGCCTTCCCCATTCTTGGATTATCTCTGTAAAAACTTTTGGATGCAATTTCCATTCGTGTGGATCTGTCATATTCCTGCTTAGGTTGTCTGCCAGCGTGTTTTCCTTGCCTGGCAAGTACTGTGCTTGTAGTTCCATTTGTAAGTCCAAGGCCATGTTCCAAAGTGACATGGCCAGTCTGCATAGGAGGTAAGAATGTGTTCCTCCCTGTTTGTTTATGTACCATATAACTGAGGTGTTGTCTGTTCTTATCAATAGTTGACCTGGTTGTAGAAGGTCCTTGAAAGCTATAATAGCATTTATTACTGCTAGCATTTCTTTTTGATTGATGTGAAGGTGCTTTTCTTTTTGGGACAATGCACCGATCTGTCATGTGCGCCCCCCCAGGCGTAGTCCGAGGCGTCTGTTGTGATGACTTGATTTGCTTGAGGCTTGCTGAATGGAAGGCCTGTGTTTGTTTGACATGATTGAGCCCACCACAGAAATTTCTTTTGCAGACATGGAATTAGTGGTATTATTGTTTCCAAACTGTGGCTGTGTTGAGACCATATGTTTTTCAGGTACCATTATAGTTTCCTCATATGCAGCTTTGCACATGGGATTAGCAAGAGGCAAGATGCCATGAATCCCAGAGCCTGCAGGATTTTCCTTGCAGTCAGCCTGGTGCAATTTGCTAGTGTTCTGAAGTATTGAATTAGTTGCCCCTGCTTCTCTGGCGTGAGGCAGGCCATCTGGGTGTTTGTGTCCAAATTGGCACCCAGGAAAATTAGCTTCCGAGAGGGTTTTAGCTTTGATTTATTTTTGTTGACTGTGTATCCCAGAGAGTTCAACAACATTATTACATAAGCCAGATGTTTCAGAAGAGTGTGCTTGCTGTCCTCTTGGATCAGGCAGTCGTCCAAATAGGGGTATATTTGTATCCCTTGAAGTCTGCAGTAGGCAATTACTGATGCCAGGCATTTCGTGAATACTATGGGTGCAGTAGATAAGCCAAAGGGCAATGCAGAGAATTGATAATGGGTTGAACCTGCAAGAAATCTGAGGTACCTTCTGCAATTTTGTCTGATTGGGACATGTAGGTATGCCTCCTTGAGGTCCAATGTTACCAGCCAAGACTCCTTGCCCAGCATGGGAAGAAGTTGCTGTAGGGTGAGCATCTTGAATTTTGGTACTAGTAGAAATGTGTTTAGGATGGATAGGTCCAAAATAGGTCTCCAATCTTTTCCCTTCCTTGGCACCAGAAATAGCCTGGAAAAAAAACCTTGACCTTGTTCGTGCGTAGGTACCTCTTGAATAGCTTTCATGTTTATGAGATCTGTAATTTGCCTTTGTGCCTCTGCCCTTTGATTTTGTGGCAGGTTTGGCATGCCTCTCATTTTTGGAAGGGTGTGAAAATGGAATTTGTAGCCTCTGTTTATAATGTCCAGGATCCATTTGTCCTTGGTGACAATATGCCAATTTTTTGAAAATAATGCCAGCTTTCCTCCTAAGGGGGCTGCCATTTGAGACTTGGTTGGCATGCAAAGGGGAAAGTCATTGGGTTTGCTTTCTGAAAGATTGCGAGTTATCCTCACCACCTCTTTGTGTGGGAGCTTGCCACTGTCTGCCTCTAAACGATCCTTGGGATTGTCCTCTGCCCCTCGGGCACCTGTATCTGCCTCTTTGGGGTCTGTCCATAGCAGGAAAGGACCAGTTTTTGGAAGGCCAATTTCTACTAAAGCGTGGGGGTTGTACCTGTAGAAATTCTTTCACAGTTTGCATTGATTTAGCCTTTTCCTCCATTTTCCTTAACACCTCCTCGGCCTTAGCACCAAATAGTACATCCTTTTGAAGAGGGGCGTCTAGTAATTTAGCTTTGACATGATCAGGTAAGGCTTGGTCCTTGAGCCAGGCATGCCTACGTATGACTGATCCTGTAACAGCAGCTCTACATGAGGCCTCTAGTGCATCAAAACCACATTGTAAGGTATGCTTACCCACTTGTTCTGCACTATGCATCAAATCCTGCAACTCCTTCAAGTCTGGTTGTTCAGGTTGTGACATTTTACTTTTCAATTGTGATAACAAAAACTGTTGGTATTTTAGCATATGAAACTGACAGTTTAAGGCCCTCATGGATAAGGTAGCCGAGGTATATACCTTTTTTCCCCACCTTTCTAAGGATCTGGAGTCTCTCTCGGAAGGTAATGGATTTTTAGCAATGGAGGCCTCAACTCCCTTGGGGCCCTGTGAGATGGTTTCTGGGTCAGCAGCATGGCTCTTGTATAGAAATTGGTGAGAGTCAGGAACCCTATAGTACCTGTCAGGCTTAACTGGAGCTGGAGGTAGAGAGTCCGGGTTAAGGCAGGCCTCCGAGTAAACATCATCTAGGATGTCCAAGACAGGAGGTATAGCCAGAGGCCTGTGCTGACGTAGCAAGAGAAATTCCCGGAGCCTTTTCTTGGAATCAGAATAATCTTGGCCTTCCCAGTGGAAGTGTTCCCTTAAGGTATGCAAAGTTCCCCCAAATGAGTAATCCTCTGGGGGGGAGACAGAAGGGATGGACTCCTCTGCATCAGAGTCTTCAAAAGGGGAGTAAGAATGTTCCTGGTCATCAGAGTGCTCTGAAAGAATGGAGCCCTGATCAGAGGAGGGGGAATCTTCCTCCACTCTCGGCCTTTTGTCCGGTGGGGGCTTAGAACCTCTGATAAGAGTAATTAAATCCTCAGCCATTTTAAGCATCTGCTTCTTAGGCATGGGGCCTGGAGATGGGCCCTGTGTAGCTGGTCTCGAGTGCAAGGTTGCTTTAGACTTTGTGAAAGCCTTGATGGAGAAAGAAGAGGAAGGTCTGAAGACACCTTGAATGGAGGTGGACCTGTCCACATTCTGAGTTTCAATGCCAAGAGTGGCTTCGGTATCTGTAGTCGGGGTGTGGGCAGAGGAGCCTGCGACCTCGGGCACAGGAGACACCGCCAAAGAAGTGTAGTCGGTAGTCAGGGGCTGCGTAGGCGCCTCGCTGAGAACCGGACCACGTGTAGTCGGCTTTGGCGTGGTGTCGGCAGAGGCCGCGGAACTCGTGTGTCGGTCCTTGTCTTTGTGTTTTTTAGACATAACCGGAGTCGGAGTATCCGACGAGATAGTATAGTTAAATGCTTTCCCAAAATAATGCTGGGCGAACTCCGCCCGACGCTTAATAGTGCGTTTGTTGAAAGTAGCACAAAAGCGACAGACCGAGACGTCGTGGTCTGGGCCTAAACAAGGTATACAGAGGGAATGGAAATCCCTATGCGGTATTTGCTTTCCACAAGAAATACAATTATTAACTTTGCCTGACATCGGTCTGAGGCAAGAAAAGTTTTCTCCAACGGGGTACTTAGCTTTTAAGAAGACTTCGGTTTCCAATTTTTTTCGTAATCTCAGGAGCTGGCCGACCGTCACTTGCGAACTGCTTCTGCTTCGGGCACCGCGCGGCAAGAAAGACTGAAGAAAATGGCGTTGGCTGGTTCCTTTATACCCCTGTCGCACTGACGTCAGGGAAGAAGCGACGACAACCGACGCCAGACCTAGACTTTGGAATTCGGCCGACCGAGGACCCGCCTGATGGCAGGAGAACCCATCTGTTATGACTGCAGCTGTATGCACGATGAACATCAAGCTGTTCATGCATTTCAAAATGAAGCTGGAGTGCTGTTGAGCATCCAAATCAAATGTCTCCCTGTAATCCAAAACGAGCAGGGCTGTTCATGCATTTCAAAACGAGCTGGAGAGAAGTGCTGTTGCTGTTAAACTGAACGGCTGTAATCCAAAACGAGCTGGAGTGCTACTGTTGCTGTTAAAACGTCTGTAATACAGATTTCCTGCTCGCATTTGCAGCCAGACCAGCCAGAAATGACAATGTCAGCTCCTTGAGCTCAATTCCGACTGGCTGGTACCCCTGACGGAGGTGACGTCATCGCACATGTGATGACATCAGCTCCGGCAGCGCAGAATTTGAAAACATTAAAAAAAAAAAATGAAAAAAATCGGAAATAAAGGGTGCCACTCGGGAATCATGGCACCCTTCATCTGAACCCTGGTAAAAACAAAGTAATTCGGTATGGTTGAGAGGTTTGGTCCGACGGCATGATCAGCTGAGAAGGAGCAGAATTGTTTGTTTTTCTGCTTCTTCTTCTTGGGAGTGTCCAAAACAGAAATGTCAGAAATGCGATGTAGAGGAGGAGGACCCGACGTCGGGCGACACAACGTCCAAAATAACATCCTCACAAACAATTTGAGTAACCCCAAACAGGCCCTCGGAGATGATCAGCCTTGGTTCCCCTGCTGCCTGAGTCAGACACCTGCAACTCCCTTATGGACGTGCTGGCGGCCTCCTTAATGGCTTCCTCCCGGGTACCTGTCAATGGAAGGTCCACAGGTTCCAACTCGGACTCCAGGCCTTCACTGGCCTCGAGAGGTAAAGTCAGAATATAGGGCACAGTCGCAGGACCAGGCCAAGGCTTCTTGGCCTTTTTCGCAGGGAGCTCCTCCGAGGTTCCTGACGTTGGGTCAATATCTTTAGCTAATTGTTTCATTCTTTGATTCTCTAGGTAAAGTCTTAGGGCAGCAAGATTGCTTTTAAGGGTTTCAGGAACAAAGGCCTGACAGATTTCACAAGTGGTATGATCGTGGTCTTGGCCTAGACATAATAAGCAGAGTTCGTGAGAGTGTATGTGAAATCTGCCTTCCACACAGACACTTGCCCTTTCTACCTGACATTAACCCACAACACAGTAGCAAGAAACAAACAAAAACCCCATATGGGGTAATTATCTGAACATTGACAAGCACAAAGTCACTTTTCCAAGCGAGCGATGACCGGAGCTGGCAGTCACACAGTCAGCAAAAAAGTTCTAAGGTAGGTGTGTGCTGATGTCCGCTTTATACCAGACATCCGTTTATGACAGACATATGCAGAGTGATGCAGGCCGACACACGTACCTTCACAGTAGCATTTATCTGTTGTAAAGTGGCTGGATGTACAAGTCAACCAGAGGCGGACTCCCTCATGTTATGGACACAGCAGCGTATGAATAGGACATCAAATGGTCTGTAATCATTCAGGCAGGCTAGATTAGCTTTTGTGGGGAGAGGGACAATTTCTGTCACCTTGAAGCAAGAAGGAACTTGATCAAGAATAAGGGAGGTGCTGAAATAGTACAGTTGTGTACCTACCATAAATGTAGATGTTCGAGTGTATTCACTGTTGCAGTCATTACAACTGGGTTATCCTGCTAGCAGGCTACCCGCAGTCAGCCTGAGTTCCAAAGTCTAGGTCCAGCGTCGGTTGCTGTCGCCTCCTCCCTGACGTCAGTGCACCAGGGGTATAAAAGATGCAGCCAACGCCATTTTCTTCAGTTTTTCTTGCCCCAGATGTCAGGTGCCCCTAAAATGGTAGGCTCACTAATGCCAAAAGCATGCATAACCAAAAAACAACTTTTCCTTCATCTACAAGCAAATACACCACATAGGTTGTATAGAATAGAGAAGTGCAGATAAGTCCAAGCAAGGAAAAGGGGGATAGAGGGAGGGTAACCTGGACTGCAACAGTGAATACACTTGTACATCTACATTTATGGTAGGTACACAACTGTACTATGTTCATCGTGTTTCACTGTTGCAGTCATTACAATTGGGTTGAATCCCAAAGCTATGGTAGGGAGGCTGGTGCTAAGTAGGATTAGGAGAGGCGATCAGGCCCTGCAGAACTGCAGTGGCAAAGCCTGCCCTGGATTTAGAATAGAGAGGTAAGTGAAAGTGCTTTGTAAAAGTATGCACTGAGTTCCAAGTTGCAGCCTCTAAGATGTCTTTGGTTGGTACTCCTCTGAGGAAGGCTGTTGAAGAGGCTGCTGCTCTGGTGGAATGTGGCCTAATGCCCTTAAACACTGATTTGCCATGCTGTGAATAGCAGAAACGAATGCAGTGGCCTATCCACTTTGAAATAGTCTGCTTTGAGATAGGCTTTCCTTGTGATCCTGCAGCATAAGCTACTAGAAGTTGTTCAGTCTTTCTGAAAGCTTTGGTTCTGTCCAGGTAGAAGCGTAGCTGTCTGTGAATGTCCAAAGAATGCAGAAGTCTCTCACCCTTATTCTGTGGGTTTGGGTAAAAAGTTGGCAAGTGAATTGTTAAGGGACACACGGGTCACTACCTTAGGCATAAATGTAGGGTTTGTCCTCAGAGAAACCCTGTCAGAATGGAAAATTATAAAAGGTTCCACAGCCATGACTGCCTGTAACTCTGAGACTCGTCTAGCGGTGGTTATTGCTAGGAGCAGAGCTGTTTTCCAAGATAAGAATTTTATATCAGCTGCAGAGGCTCAAAGGGAGGCAGTGTAAGTTTTTCCAAGACATAGTTGAGGTCCCATGTAGGTATTGGTGCTCTCCTTGGGGGATCTTATGTTTTTGGCCCCTCTGAGGAACTGCCTTAGTAATGGATGGGAAAAAATAGGTGGTTCTGTATTGTAATGAGCTGAAATGGCAGAGGCATGAATTCTAATGGATGAGAAGGAAAGGCCTTTATCCAGCATCTCAGTTAAGTACTGTAAAATCTGAGGAATATTTGGAACAATCATGTCAATACTTTGTGCCTGGTTCCAAGCACAGAATCTCTTCCATTTTTCTGCATAAGATTTTCTGGTGCTAGGCCTACTGGCCTCCAAAATAACATCCATAACTGCTTTAGAAAGAGGTGTGTCTTGAATGGCTACATTATCCACCATGCTGCCAAGGTTTAAGGTCCTGAGTTGGCTGTGCAGTATCTGACTGTCTTGTTGAGTCAATAAGTGAGGAATTTGAGGTAGCGTCCAAGCTGGGCATTGGGACAAGCTCTTTAGGATTGGGTACCAGTGCTGGCAGGGCCAGTCTGGGGCAATCAGAATCATTTTTGGCTTCTCTTGTCTGACCTTTATGAGTACCTTGGGGAGGAGAGGCAGAGGAGGAAAGGCATATACTGTTAGGTTTTTCCAGCTGAAAGATAGAGCATCCACTTTCCATACTTGCTTGTGATAAGTCCTTGTACAGAATCTTTGTAGCTGGCAATTGTGAGAAGGGTTGGGAGGTGGCCTAATGGTTAAGGTGTTTGCCTTACAACCACAAGGCACAGGGTTTGAAGCTCACAGGGGATAATTGGCTAGGCTTAAAATGGCTTGCAAGGGCAGTTAGCCTAGTACTAACCTATGAACTAACCTATGAAAGAGGTAAATAGGTCTATGTCTGGGCATCCCCAGTTCTTTGTTATCATGCTGAAGACTTGTGGATCCAATTTCCACTCGTGGGGATCCACTAGGTTTCTGCTTAAATTTGTCTGCCAGAGTATTTATCCTTCCTGGCAGGAATTCTGCTTGCAGATGTACTTGGTAAGTCAATGCTGTGTCCCACAAGTTCAAGGCTAGTCTGCAGAGGGGGTAGGAATGTGTGCCCCCTTGCTTGTTTACGTACCACATGACTGTGGTATTGTCCGTCTTTATCAGTAGCTGTCCTGGATGAAGTAGATCCTTGAAGGCTGTCAGGGCATTTTGAACTGCTGGCATCTCTTTTTGATTGATATGTAGATTTATTTATTTTATTTATTTATTTATTGCCGTTGGTTTACCAGGATAGTCCATTGGGCCATAAAGAACCCGTTTTCAATGGAGTCCTGGGGAGAAAAGCTCCATAACAGAAGGTATTTTCAACATTTAACAGTAACAATCTTAGTACAGAGAGTTATTAATATTGTATAAACAGAATAAATGTAGAACTAATCAAACTAGAATAGCAGTCATAACAGTTAATACATTAAGAAGAAATGTACTAGTAATAAAATAAATGTAAACATTAATACTGATTAGAGAACAAATATCATAGCTACAGAAGTAGAATATGGTACTGAGGGAGAATTAAGTAGAGTTAGTTATGTGGGGTGGGAGCAAGAGCATTCCCACTGAGATACTAGATGATGGTGAAGAGACTTTTTGAAGGCAGAGTAGTTAGAGGTGGTGCGGATGAGTGGAGGTAGGGAGTTCCAGAGGCGAGCGAGGCTGAAGGAAAGAAGGTTTTTGCCTGGGGGATGAGTCGGTTTGTGTACTTCGAGTAGATTTTGATTATGCATTTGATTTGCGGACCATGTGCCTTGAATACATCTTACTGCCATATGTGCCCCCCAGGCATAATCTGATGCATCTGTTGTCAATGTCTGCCTGGCTGTGGGTAAGGTGAATGGCTGTCCCGTGTTGTGGTGACAGGCTTTTGCCCACCATCGAAACTCCTGTTGCAGGCAGGGAATGAGAGTAATTATTCTTTCCAGGCTGTGGCAATGTTGAGTCCAAAAACACTTTTTTAGATACCATTGAAGTTTACTCATATGCAGTCTTGCATATGGAATTAGCAGAATGCAGGATGCCATGAAGCCCAAAGCCTGCAGAATCTTTCTTGGAGATAATTGGGTCTTTGTTGCCAACATTTTGAAATAAGTAGTCTGTGCTTGTCTGGCGTGAGATAAGCCACCTGGGCAGTTGTATTTAAGCTTGCACCCAGGAATATTATCTCTTGAGAGGGTACGAGTTTTGATTTCTTTTTGTTTACTGTGTACCCTAGGCCTGCTAGTAATGTTTTACAAACGCCAGATGCTGTAGTAGAGTGTCCTTGTTCTCTGCTTGAATAAGGCAGTCGTCCAAGTAAGGATATATTTGTTGAATTCCTTTTTGTCTACAAAAAGCTATTACTGGTGCCAGGCACTTTGTGAAGACCCTGAGTGCAGTAGATAAGCCAAAGGGCAGTGCAGAGAATTGGTAATGCATTGAGCCAGCTATAAATCTGAGGTATCTTCTGCATGATTGTCTGATTGAGACATGCAGGTATGCCTCTTTTAGGTCTAAAGTCACAAGCCAAGCCTTCTTGCCCAGCATGGGCAGGAGCTGCTGCAGAGTTAACATTTTGAATTTTGGAATGTCCAGGAATGTGTTCAGGATAGAAAGGTCCAATATCGGTCTCCAGGTTTTGTCCTTTCTGGCCACCAAGAATACCCTTGATTAAAATCCTTGTCCCTGCTCTTGCTGTGGTACTTGCTGAATGGCCCTCATGTCCATGAGGGATGAAACTTGTTTTTGTGCCTCTGCCCATTGATTGCGTGGCAGGTCTGGCATACCGTTTGGTCTTGGCAGGGTGTGAAAATGGAACCTGTACCCCTGGGATACGATATTTAAGATCTATTTGTCCTGGGTGATCATATGCCAGTTTTGAGCAAAAAGTGCTAGTTTTTCCCCCCAAAGGAGCTGCCAGAGGATAAGTGCTTGGTGCAGGGGAAAGTAATTGAAACTGTTTCCTGTATGGCTGTGATTTTTCTTCTCCGCTTTTGGAGGTTGAAGCACCCCATTGTTTAGGCCTGTATGAGCCTTGGGGCTGTGATCTGCCTCTGAGGCATCTGTATCTACCTCTTTGTGGCCTGTCTGACACTGGAAAGGACCATTTCTTTGCAGGCCAGTTCCTGCTAAATCTGGGAGGCTGTACCTGTAAGAAATCCTTGACTGTTTGCATAGATTTAGCTTTGTCCTCCATTTTCTTCAAAACCTCTTCTGCTTTAACACCAAACAAGGTATCATGCTGTAATAGGTTCATAGGTTCATACTAGGCTATCTGCCCAAGGGCATTTATAAACCTAGCCCAGAGTTTTTGTGGCTTTCGCCACCCCTTTAGTTTGAAGAAAACTATGCCCATTATTTTGCTGAGCCTCTGTCAAGCAGTGACACAGGTAATCCCTGGGGTATATCTGCGATCTCTCATCCATTGGTCAAGATTTCTCTTGAACACGGCCAGCGAGGTGCTCTGCCTCACACGTACCGGGATTTTGTTCCACAGCATAGGGAGTCTCTGGGTGATGAATCTGTCCCTCCAGCATGTCCTATTAATAACCGTGTCAAGGTTTAAGTCTCCCGCCCTTGTAGTTCTGAGGGATCTAGATTTTTTGAGGTGAAGCATGTTCATCAAATCTGGGTTTGACATGGCCTTGTATGTCATGCACAGGTCACCACTGAGCAAGCGGTGTTTACTGAATAGAGCTGGAGTTCTTTCAGTCGGGCAGCATAAGACATATTTTTGAGACCCTTTATCCTTTTGGTGAGGACATTTTGGGGCCTTTCCAGCTGCTGTAGGTGTCGGGTCAGATACATTCCGAATGGGGCATTGTACTCAATCATTGGTCTGATGAGTGATGAGTACAGGGGGACGATGACCTCCCTTGATCTAGATGTGATTCCCTTCATGATCAGGTGGGCAATGTAGAAGGTCTTCCTAACTACTTTAGCAACGTGAGTGTCAAATGAAAGGTTACTGTCAACCTGGGTCCCCAGATCCCTGATAACTTCTGTGCTCAGTGGATTGCCACCTATATGGTAGCTAGGGGTAGCCTTGTTTTTCCCGAAGGGTATGACTATGCATTTCTTGGCGTTTAACTTTAGGCCATGGCTCTGGCACCAGTTATCCATTTCTGTGAGACCCTTCTGAAGGATATCTGTGTCAGATGTGTTTTCGACTATGGCGCCCAGTTTGCAGTCATCTGCAAACTTTGTCAGCCATAACCCTCCTGTGTTTGCTTGTACTTCAGAAAAGTAGATGCCGAACAAGAGTGGTCCCAGGACTGAGCCCTGTGGGACACCACTTGTGACAGGCTTTGAGTCTGACATGGCGCCAGCAACTCTGACCCTGTGGGTTCTGTCACTTAACCAATTTGCGACCCATCTTGTGATGTATGGGTTTACATTTAAGCTGATGAGTTTTTCAATGATACCTGAGTGGGGTATTGTGTCAAAAGCCTTTGCCAGGTCGAGGTAGGCTGTATGGACTGCCTTTCCCTCATCAATGGCCTTGGTGACTGTTTCGAAAAAGTCAACCAAGTTTAAAAGGCATGATCTGCCTTTGACAAAGCCAAACTGGGTTGGATCCAAAGTCTGCAAGTTCCCTATGTCTTTATTTACGAGTTCCATTATGATCCTCTCCATGGCTTTGCAGATCAGGCTTGTCAAGCTGATGGGACGGTAATTTCCAGGGTCGGTGGAGGCACCGCCTTTGTGAAGTGGGACCACAGTTGCCGTGCGCCACTCCTTGGGTACATATCCTGAGGTGAGGCTGAGATTAAACAGCTGTCCTAACTGCGGGTTTAATTCCTCATTGAGTTTGTGGAGCACACAGCCGGGGACACCATCCGGTCCCATGGATGCTGTGTTTTCGCCTTAGAGAGAGCAGTTCTCACCTGGGCTAGAGATGTTTGGGGGCTACAATCCTCGGTAGAGATATCTCGCGTTTTGGGGGGGGAGAGTTTGCACTGAACCTGTCAGCCAGTATATTGGCAATGTCTGTAGGTTCAGTAATTTTCACATCATTTTGAACTAATTCTGAGCATATCTGGGAGTTTCCTCCCAGGTTTCTAACATAGCTAAAGAAGGCCTTATGATTGTCTTTTGAGTCCTTAGCGATTTTTCTCTCAAAATTTGCCTTGGATGATTTTATGAGAGCTCTTAGTTTTTTACTTATAATGATCAAAGGTGTCTTACCTTTTAAGGATTTTGCTCTATCTTGTAGTAGCTTCCTCCTTTTGTTGTAGAGCTTGTTTATGGCTGGGGTCCACCAGACTGGGCGCTTGCCTTTGGTACAAAGAGTCTTTGTTTTGTTTGGGATTGCCTGATCCATGCAGTCCTGTAGGTGCTGGTAGAAGGCATTTGTAAGTGATTCAGCGGCTTGAGTAATGTTTACCACACTAGTCTTTAGAAGTGTGAAGTCGGCTTTTGAGAAGTTCTTCACTGTGGTCTTTTTTATCTCAGGTGGGGGCGGGATGAGGACCTCCAGTGAGATTAGTTTATGATCTGATCTCAACAGTGAGGGGTATACTTCTGGTGTTGAACATTGTGATCCCATGTTCGTGATGATGAGATCAAGTATGTTTTCACCTCTTGTGGGGATGGTGACTAGTTGTTCCATGGCATTTGAGTTTATGAACTCAAGGAACCTTTGGGCTTGAGTAGTGATACCAGTCTATATTAGGGTAGTTGAAGTCACCTAGTATGATGGTGTTTGGAGATAGCTTTCCTGAAAACACTGTTTTCAGGATAAATGTATGTGAGTTTCCTGAGTTTGAGAGGGTGGCCTGTAACATGCTACAAATTGCAGAGCAGTCTTGCCTATGGTTAATTGCACCTGGATGGTCTCCGATGCATTGTGCATTGTCACCAACCTTGAGGTGTGGGTGTCCTTGATGAATATGGACACCCCCCCTCCTTTCTTGGTGTTGTCCGGATTTTGGGACCGGAACGCATGATATGAGATAAAACCTGATAGCGCTGGGGTGCTCTCAGGAGCCTTGAACCAGGTTTCAGTCACAGCACAGACATCGATGTTCTCCATACTGAGAAGGGCCTCGAAAAGTGCATCTTGAGGTTGAGACTTCTGGCATTGAGCAGCATTACCCTTAGTTTTTTTCTTTTTGTGTTCTAGGGTGGTAGGTTTAGAATTTGAGCCTTGCCTAAAAAGGCACTATGGGGTGGCAAGAGCCTTTGCCAATATCCGAAGCCCAGGGGTGACAGGTGTAAGCCGTCCCTCGAAGCAGCATGGCTTGTCCAGCATGTCATCCCAGGCAGACAGACATTGATCCCCTTTGAATGACACCAGAGTTTAAGCCAATTATTAAAGCTGATCATCTTATCTCTGTATTGTGGCATCATTCTTGGTGAAGGTAGGATACTGCTCAAGGTCAGGGTCATACCTGCCTGGGCTACATAATCAGAGAGCTCCTCTATGTCTCTTTTCATTTAGTCCAAGGAGGTGCCTCAGGTCGTTACACCAGCATGGACAATGACTGAGTTGTACTTGTACCTGCTGTTGAGAGACATGAGTGCTTGCGTTATGTGGTGGATTCTAGCGCCCGACAGGCAGCTTACTGTGACCTTCTCCTTACTCAATCTGGTGAGCGGGATGTCAGTGTGTCTGACTATGGAGTCACCAATGACTAGTGTGTCTGGCATTGTGTTTGGCCTTAAGGGCTGTGACTGTTTGGCACACTGACTGTGTGGTCTATGTGTTGCATGTGTTGTGTCCTGAGGTGGTAGTTGTTTGGGTGTCTGCTTTGGTGGCCTCTGTTGTTTTGGTAGACTTTTGATCAGAGCCTCCGAGTATGTCTTTGTGTGTTTACGTGTATGATTTGAAGTTGTGATAGTACTATGTGAGACTGGGTATGTGGTGTGTGGTTACCTTCTCCTCCTGTCTGGTCTTGCCAGTCCTATGTTGAGAGAGCTCAGCCTCCAGTTTGGCTGTATAGTTGCATCTCGCATGTATTTGTGTTTTGTGGGAGGAGGAGAGGGTTGTCTGTGTACATGAGGCAATTGTAACATTGCCTCAATATTCCCAGGTTCACCAGCTGAGCAGGAGAGGACACTAGCAACTGATCCCTCGACATGCTAGAAGGAATAGACAAAAAAACTTAAAAAGACTCCAGGGGATGTGGGTGATCGAGAAACGGGTTTTAGGCTGGTGGGGTACTATCTATAAAAAAAGTGCTATATCAAGATGAAAAGTACTGTAGGAGCAAGTGCTAGGCTTTACAGATGGAGAATAGTCTACTTGGGAATCAAGTAGAGATGAACTTTTTAGTTATAGGATACGCTGGTTAGATCAGTAGTAAAGTTCAAGGAAGGCTGTTTTAAGGGAAAATTTGAAGAGTGGACTTTAGGTAGCCCGAATAGTTTAACCTTGATTAACCGCCGCTGCTCTTGTGGCAACTTCGCACTAACGCGTGCTTTATAGCAGGGGGCTGGAAAAAACAGGAAATGACCCAAAATGGCCAATGAATTACTAGTTGCTGTCTCTAACCACTCCTCTGAGGACAAACAGGCAGCTCAGTACTCCCCACTCTCACTGGTGAGTAAAGAAACTTCCCTCTGGCCACACAAGAAAATGGAGGAACACAGGAACCAAATACAAAGCCCAGGGATCAGCAAATCTGGTCTCTGGAACAACTAGTTAGGAAAGCAGAAGTGTTTTTTTTAGTTTTTTTTTGCACACAGACAGAAAAATGCAGTAAATGCTTTGTTTTTCGACTAAATTGCTATCAAAGGCTAGTACACTTGAGTGTATTAGCCTGTTTGTTAACTTTTAAGCAAAACTTTAGCCAAGAAGTGCAATCAACAATTTAAGCACAGAAAAACAGGTAATATGACAGCAATATAAGCACAAACAGTGGTCGAAAAGCACAATAGATCAAAAGAAACAATAAAAAAATGCTAAAAAATACTTATAATCAAGAAAGTCGCTTTTTCTGCTCTCTGCTGCCTTAGGAACTCTGCAGCATCTAATAATTTTGCTTTAACATGATCTGGCAGATTCTGTTCTTTTAACCAAGCATGTCTCCTAATGACAGAACCTGTAACAGCGGCCCTGCAAGAGGCCTCTAGAGAATCAAAACCACATTGCAAAGTATGCTTTCCTACTTCTTCAGCTGCATGCAATAAATCCTGCATTTCTTTGTTTTCTGCACATTCTGAATTTGTCAACATTTTTTGTTTAACCAGTGACATTAGCTATTGATGACATTTAAGCATATGAAATTGACAATTTAAAGCTCTTACAGCCAAGGTAGCAGAAGTATAAATCTTTTTCCCCCATCTGTCCAGGGCTCTTGAATCTCTATCAGAGGGTATAGGTTTTTTTGCAGTGGACGCCTTGACCCCTTTGAGACCCTGAGAGATTGTTTCTGGGTCTGCAGCAGGGTTTTTATAAAGAAATTTATGTGAATTAGGAACCCTGTGGTATCTGTCTGGCTTAACAGGAGCTGGTGGCAAAGAGTCAGGAGACAGTCCGGACTCTGGAAATACATCTACAATGTCTAAAACAGGAGGAATAGCAAGGGGCCTGTGCTGAGGTAATAAAAGGAAGTCTCTGAGCCTTTTCTTGGATTCTGAGTAATCTTGGCTTTCCCAGTGGAAATGCTCCCTCATAGTATGCAGGGTTTTTCCCAAAAGAATAATCCTCAGGAGGAGAGGCTGAAGGAATAGATTCTTCAGCATCAGAATCCTCATAGGGCAGAAGAGAATATTCCTGGTCAGAAGAGGAATGAGAGGAAATGGAAACCTGATCTGAAGATGCATATTCTATCTCTTGTCTAGGCCTCTTATCAGGAGGGGGATGGGAACCCCTGATCAAAGTAATTAGGTCTTCGGCCATTTTAAACATCTGTTTTTTAGGCATGGAGGCCTGTCCTGGTGAATGCTGTACTTATTTCTTTGTCTTTAGAGCTGCTTTAGACTTTGCCTTTGAAGCTGAAGTTGGTTTTACATATAACTGTGTAGACCTGAAAACACCTTCAGAAGCTGATGCCTGCTCAGCAGCTCCGGACCCATCTGAGGGAATAGTTTCCGAGTGTCCAATACCTTGAGTTTCCAGCGGCCAGGTCAGCTCCTTGTGGGAGTCGGAAGCGTCCTGTGGCTCTGAGGTAGCAGGTGTCAGGGGCTGCGAAAGTGCCTCACTGAGAACCGGCGAACCGAGGATAGGCCTAGTGGAAGCCTCGTCTGTTCTGGACCTCGGGTGCCTCTCCTTTTCTTTGCGCTTTTTATAAACTCCGGTAGTCTGTTGCTCCAACGGCATTATATAGTTAAATCTTCTGCCAATATAATGAAATGCAAAATCGTACAGACGCTTAATAGTGCGTTGGTTAAATCTAGCACAAAAAGTACAGTTTTGTACCTACCATAAATGTAGATGTTCGAGTGTTCACACTGCTGCAGTCATCACACTTGGGTTATCCTGCCATCAGGCGGTCCCGCAGTCGGCCCGAGTTCCAAAGTCTTGGTCTGGCATTGGTTTGCTGTCGCTTCTTCCCTGATGTCAGTGAGCCAGGGGTATATAAGAGGCATCCAACGCCATTTTCTTCAGTTTTTCTTGCCCCAGATGTCAGGTGCCCCCTAGTAGGTGGGCAATACATATTGCCAATGAAACGAGTACAGAAAATACAAATAATACCTTCAGTTATAAGCAAATACACCACAAAGGTTGTATCAGATAGAAGGGTATAGAAAAGTTCAGCTAGTTCAGAGGGGATGGAGGGAGGGTAACCTGGACTGCAGCAGTGTGAACACTCGAACATCTATATTTATGGTAGGTACAAAACTGTACTATGTTCATCGTGTTACACTGCTGCAGTCATCACACTTGGGTTGAATCCCAAAGCTAAAGATGGGTGGTGGAGTTAAACAGGGTTTGGAGAAGCTAGTAGGCCCTGCAGAACTGCAGTGGCAAAACCAGCTCTAGTCTTAGAGTATAGGGGTAAGTGATGGTGCTTGGTGAAGGTGTGCACTGAACTCCAAGTTGCAGCTTCCAAAATATCCTTGGTTGGTTCCCCCCCCTTAGAAAGGCTGTTGATGTAGCAGTAGAGTGGAGGAGTGGGACCTAATGCTAGCAGGTACCGGTTTCCCATGATGTGTGTAACAGAAACGTATACAATGCCCTATCCATTTTGAAATGGTCTGTTTTGAGATAGCTTTTCCTTGTGATCCTGTAGCATGGGATACAAAGAGCTGGTCAGATTTTCTGAAAGCCTTAGTTTTATCCAAGTAGTAGCGTAATTGCCTGTGAATGTCCAAAGAGTGCAGAAGTCTTTCTCCTTTGTTCTGGGGTTTGGGAAAAAGGTGGGCAAATGAATGGTTTGGTTTAGGGCCACACTGGATACCACCTTTGGCATGAAGGAAGGGTTAGTCCGTAGAGCGACTCTGTCTTGAAAAATGAGGAAAGGCTCCACTGCCATTAGGGCCTGTAGCTCTGAGACTCTTCTAGCTGAAGTTATTGCTAGTAGCAGGGCAGTATTCCAGGATAGAAACTTTAACTCGACTGAAATAGCTGGTTCAAAGGGCGGTAGTGTGAGCTTTTCCAGAACAAAGTTGAGATCCCAAGTTGGTGTTGGTGCTCTCCTAGGCGGTCTTATGTTCTTAGCCCCTCTGAGATACTGTCTTAGGAGTGCATGTGAAAATAAAGGAGGATCCGTGTTGTAGTGAGCTGAAATCGCTGAGGCGTGGATCTTAATTGATGAAAAAGAAAGTCCTTTGTGCAACATCTCAGTTAAGTATTGCAGAATCTGAGGAATGTTTGGAACAAGGGGATTTTGGCCTTTAGCCTGGTTCCAGGCGTAAAATCTTTTCCATTTGTATGAATAGGCCTTCCTGGTGCTGGGCCTCCTGGCCTCCAGAATGACATCCATAACAGCTTTAGATAGAGGTGTTGGCTGGTTGTTTAGGTAATTTGCCATGCAGCCAGGTTTAAAGTTTTGAGCTGGCTGTGTAGAATCTGATTGTTTTGCTGAGTGAGCAGGCAAGGAATTTGGGGTAAAATCCATGGTGGGCTGTGGGCCATGTTCCTTAGTATTGGATAACAGTGTTGGCGTGGCCAGTCTGGAGCAATGAGTATCATTTGTGGTCTCTCTAATCTGACTTTCAGCAGCACCTTTGCTAGAAGAGGCAGTGGAGGAAAGGCATACACTGTTAATGTTTTCCAACTGAATGTGAGGGTGTCCACCTTCCAAGCTAGTGGGTGGAATGTCCTTGTGCAAAATTTTTGAAGTTGGAAGTTTTGGGGGTTGGCAAACAGATCTATGTCTGGGCGTCCCCATTTTTGAGTTATCATTGCAAATACTTGTGGATCCAGTTTCCATTCGTGGGGATCCATGATGTTTCTGCTTAGGTCATCTGCTAATGTGTTTTACTTTCCTGGCAGGAATTGTGCTTGTAGTTCAACTTGGTAAGTTAGTGCTGTGTTCCACAAGGTCATTGCTTGCCTGAATAGGGGGTAGGAGTGTGTGCCCCCTTGCTTGTTTATGTACGACATAACTGTGGTATTGTCCGTCTTTATTAGAAGTTGTCCTGGATGTAAGAGGTCCTTGAAAGCTGTTAGGGGATTCTGTACAGCTAGCATTTCTTTTTGATTGATATGTAGATGCCTTTGATCTATGTTCCACTTGCCCTGAATGCACTGTCCTGCCATGTGTGCTCCCCAGGCATAGTCCGATGCATCTGTTGTTATAGTTTGCCTGGCTGTGGGCAAGGTGAAAGGCTGACCCTTGCTGAGGTGACATGCCTGTGCCCACCATAGGAACTCCTGTTGAAGGCAGGGAATGAGTGGAATCATTGTTTCCAAGCTGTGGCTGTGCTGTGTCCATACGCTCTTCAAGTACCATTGTAATTTCCTCATATGCAGTTTTGCAAATGGTATTAGGAGTATGCAAGATGCCATGAATCCCAAGGCCTGCAGAATTTTTCTTGCAGGGAGTTGGGTCTTTGTTGCCATCATTTTGAAATATTGAGTCAGCTGTTGTTGCATGTCTGGCGTGAGATAAGCCATCTGGGCCGTTGTATTCAAGCTGGCACCCAGGAATGTTATGTTCTGTGAGGGTACTAGTTTTGATTTCTTTTCATTTACTGTGTACCCTAGGCAACTTAAAAGGTGTTTGACAAACGCCAGATGTTTTAAAAGAATGTCCTTGCTTTCTGCTTGAATAAGGCAGTCATCCAGGTATGGGTATATTTGAATTCCTCTGTCTGCAGTATGCAATTACTGGTGCCAGGCATTTTGTGAAGACCCTGGGTGCAGCAGATAAGCCAAAGGGCAGTGCAGAGAATTGATAATGAGTTGAACCTGCAATGAAGCGGAGGTATCTTCTGCAATTTTGTCTGATAGGGACATGCAGGTATGCCTCCTTGAGATCCAACGTTACTAGCCAAGCCTTCTTGCCCAGCATGGGAAGAAGCTGCTATAGTGTTAGCATCTTGAATTTGGGTATTTGGAGATGGGTGTTTAGAAATGAAAGGTCCAGAATGGGTCTCCAGGCTTTGTCCTTTCTAGGGACTAGAAAGAGTCTTGAGTAAAATCATTGTCCTTGCTCCTGTGCAGGTACTTGCTGAATGGCTCTCATGTCCATGAGAGCTGTAATTTGTTTTTGTGCATCCGCCCATTGATTTGGTGGCAGGTTTGGCATTCCTTGGCAAGGTGTGAAAGTGGAATCTGTATCCTTGTGAAACAATGTTTCGGACCCATTTGTCTTTTGTAATGATGTGCCAGTTGTCTGCAAAAAGTGCTAATTTTCCTCCCAAGGGAGCTGTCAAGAGAGATTTGCTTGACAGTCTGAGGGTTAAGTCATTGTGTTTGTCTTCTGTTAGCTTGGGGCCTGTCTCCTCCTTTCTGGGTATCGGCACCCTACTGGCGAGGTTTGTAAGGGCCTTGTGGCTGACCTCTGCCCCTTGGGCGTCTGTATTTGCCCCTCTGTGGTCTGTCAGATGCTGGAAAGGACCAGTTTTTTGTTGGCCAATTTCTGCTGAACCGAGGGGGTTGAACCTGTAAAAAATCCTTGACCGTCTGCATAGATTTTGCCTTATCCTCCATTTTCTTTAAAACCTCTTCTGCCTTCACACCAAATGAAACATCCTGCTATAAAGGTGCATCCAATAACTTTGCTTTAACATGATCAGGCAGGGTTTGTTCTTTTAACCAAGCATGTCTACGTATGACAGACCCAGTCACTGCTGCTCTACAGGAAGCTTCCAATGAATCAAATCCACATTGTAAACTATGTTTGCCCACCTGTTCAGGTGCATGCAACAGATCCTGCATTTCCTTGATATCAGGCTGCTCTGAATGTGTGCTCATTTTTGTTTTAATTGAGACAGTAGGAATTGCTGATATTTTAGCATGTGAAACTGGCAATTTAAGGCTCTCATAGCTAGAGTGGCTGAGGTGTATACCTTCTTTCCCCATCTATCTAGTGCTCTGGAATCCCTTTCAGAGGGTACAGGATTTTTAGCAATAGAGGCCTTAACCCCTTTGGGACCCTGGGAAATTGTTTCTGGGTCAGCAACAGGGTTTTTATATAGGAATTTGTGAGTCAGGGACTCTGTAGTATCTGTCTGGTTTGGCTGGAGCAGGAGGTAGAGAGCCTGGGTTAAGACTAGATTCTAGGTAAACATCATCCACAATGTCTAACACAGGAGGGATAGCAAGTGGTCTGTGCTGGAAAAGTAAAAGGAACTCTCAGAGCCTTTTCTTAGAATCAGAATAATCCTGGCCTTCCAAGTGGAAGTGTTTCCTCATGGTATGTAAAGTTTCCCCAAAGGAGTAGTCTTCTGGGGGAGATGCTGAGGGAATAGACTCTTCAGTATCAGAATCTTCATAAGGAGGAAAAGAGTATTCCTGTTCCTCAGAAGAATCTGAGGAAAGAAGCATAATCCTCCTCTTGTCTTGGCCTTTTTTCAGGAGGGGGATGGGAACCCCTGATTAGGGTAATTAAATCTTCAGCCATCTTAAGCATCTGTTTCTTAGGCATAGGGCCTTGTACTGGAGACTGATGTACAGTCTTTTTAGATTTTAATGGAGTTTTAAGCTTAGTATAAGATTTAATGGTGAGTGTAGTCGGTCTGAAGACACCTTCTGCAACCGAAGGCATTTCTACTGCACCGGAATCTCCTTCTGCTATGCAGTCGGAAGGGCCTAAAGAAGAAGGCTGAGCCGGCCTAGTACTCTCCGCTTGTGAATCAGAAGCCGTCTGGGGTTCTAATTCAGCGGTCGTCAGGGGCTGCGTAGGTGCCTCACTGAAAACCGGAGAACCGGCGACAGGCACTGCAGAGGCCTCGGAGTCAGGTTTGGGTCTAGGCTGCCTGTCCTTATCCTTGTGTTTTTTATGCATGCTGGTTGTCGGTTGCTCTGACGACATGGTATAATTAAATTTCCTACCAAAATAATGTCGGGCGAAATCAAACCGACATTTGATAGTTCGTTTATTAAACCTAGCACAAAACAGACAACCAGAGACGTTGTGGTCTGGGCCTAGGCAAGCAATACAGTAAGAATGGAAGTCCTTATGAGGTATTTGCTTCCCAAAAGAAATGCAATTGTTAACTTTTTCTGACATCGGACTGAGGCAAGAAAAGGTTTATTGAAGACTTCAATCCGAAATTCGATTTGAAAATCTCAGGAGTCGGCCGACCGGCACTTACGAACTGCTTCTGCTTCGGGCACCGCACGGCAAGAAAGACTGAAGAAAAATGGTGTCGGATGCCTCTTATATACCCCTGGCGCACTGACATCAGGGAAGAAGTGACAGCAACTGACGCCAGACCAAGACTTTGGAACTCGGGCCGACTGTGGGACTGCCTGACGGCAGGATAATCCAAGTGTGATGACTGCAGCAGTGTAACACGATGAACATCCGACTACTAGCAATGTTGTGGTCAGGGCCTAGGCAAGGAACACAGTAAGAATTAAAATCCTTATGAGGTATTTGCTTCCCACAAGAAATACAATTATTAACTTTTTCTGACATCGGTCTGGAGCAAGAAAAAAGTTTCCCCAATGGGGTACTTAGCTTTAATGAAGACTTTGGATCTGAAATTCGAATTTGAAAATCTCAAGAGTCGGCCGACTGGCACTTGTGAACTGCTTTTGCTTCGGGCACCGCGCGGCAAGAAATACTGAAGAAAATGGCGTCGGCTGCATCTTTTATACCCCTGGCGCACTGACGTCAGGGAGGAGGCGACAGCAACCGACGCCGGACCTAGACTTTGGAACTAAGGCCGACTGCAGGTAGCCTGCCAGCAGGATAACCCAATTGTAATGACTGCAACAGTGAAACACGATGAACATCATCAGTTAGAACTGAGCATAGTTGGTCTGCACAGCCTTTAAGTACTTTGTCCAGTATTTTATCAGGACCAGCAGCCTTCCTGGAGTTCAACATCTTACGCTGGGATCTCACTTCATTGGAGTTAAGACTAAGCAGCCCCTCATCCTGGTCGATAGGTAGCCTTGTAGCAGCTATGTTGTTCTCTTCAAATCTGCCACAGGAGGAGTGTTCAAACTTATCCAGGAATTCAATTATTATAAAACCAGGTCAGGTCAGTGTGAAGACAGTCAGTAATCTGCTGTATCCCTTGCCAGAGACTCCTGGCATCCCTCAGGTCTGCAAGCTGGCTTTGTAATTTCTTTCCATATTCCTGCATAGCCTCTTTAATGTCCCTTTTTAGGTTTGTTCTAGCTTCATCGAGACCATCTTTGTCCTTGGCCCTGAATGCTGCATTTTTTGCCTTCAGGAGATCATAATACTTTATTGTTGAGCCATGGCTTTTGGTTTGCTCTGACTGTGAATCTTTTGATGTCAGATACATCATCAACACATTTAGTGATGTAAACTATTACTGCTTCTGTGTAATTATCTATGTTCACCTGCCCAACTGCCATAGCCGCCTCTTTGAAAATGCCCCAGCAGGTACTATTAAAGCTGTCTTGGAGACATTCCAAAGCCCCCTCATGTCTGACCCTGATCTAATTAACTGTAGGCTTTTCTTTGATCAGAGCCAGTTTGTAGGCTGGTAGAAGTATGATGGTAAGATGGTCAGAGTTTCCTAAATTAGGTTGTTGTATTGCACTGTAGGCACCTTTGATGTTGGTATAGTAACATCCAAAAAACTCTATACAGCTATTAGAACAATTCATAGTGAAATATAAAAAAAATAGTCGGATCAGCACATCTGTTTAAGTTTATGGCCGTGCAGACTGTAGAGGATGATCCTAGAATGGGAGATATCACGAACAGGGTTGAGCAGGCAAAGCTCAGATGGATTATTAGACTTCAAGCAGATAGAGTAGATGGACTTAATAAAACAGTTCCCATGAAACTGCACCAGAGATCACATGGTTTCATTACAGTATTGGCTGTTTATACTATAGACTGTCAATTTAAATGCTTTTATTTTTTGTTGTATTTTATCTGAAGAAGCATCATTCTTGGACACAAAATCGCCTCTCATTTTTAATAGTTTTATTCTCAGCTGTGTAGTGCAAGTCTTTTGTTTCGTTGCTGCTACTTGCTTTTTAGGTGGTGCATCGCTTCCCTTTCGCTACTTTATCATACATTTCAATTCAGAATATACACACATTAAAAAAATTACAAGAAAATAATACAATTTAACAAAAATGAAAAAGTGACCTCATGACGGTACTAAACACTCTTGTCCTTGAAACGTACAGTGCACGCATCACCTAAAACACAATTAGTGGGCATGAATCACAAACTCGGTAATACACTGACTAAAAACTGAAACTGGGGATGGGGGGGGGCAAAATATCAAATCCCTA
Source organism: Protopterus annectens (assembly GCF_019279795.1). Taxonomy (NCBI): domain Eukaryota; kingdom Metazoa; phylum Chordata; order Ceratodontiformes; family Protopteridae; genus Protopterus; species Protopterus annectens. The sequence continues at coordinate 245,588,894 of NC_056741.1, read as the reverse complement.
CAACCCCAAAACACTTCTTGAAACACCACTGACAAGGCAAAATCTCCCTTGTCACTGTATGCCAGCATACATGTAGAGCAATAAAGTCTGGCAGTTAACACCGAGGATTAAGGCTACGAGATGCTAGTGAACAGTGTCCTGTGGACCACAGTTAGACTCCTCCAGCCTTCATTTGAATCTTGAGTGACCTTGAGCAATTAACCAGACAGTGACTTAGGAAAGTTGAGAAAAATTGGGTTGGTATCCTTAATGGTCTTTCTGGACTGGGTGTCTAGTAGCTACCTATAAAGAGGTAAAAATGCACAAATAAATCTGCAGTTTTTAAATCTAAAATACATCATTCCTGGCTTTTTAAAATCAAACACAGCCGGACATTCTGTTTAAACAAAGTGTGGGTTATGCTGATGTTTGCTTAAACTTACTTTGTGGATTTGGTCACTTTGGAAGCATCTTCACAATCAAACTACAGTCGGTGTGACAAAAATCAAACATAACCCATATCTCTGCATGGATTATTGTCACAAAATTACAATGTGCAGTCACAAGAGTGGCTTTTGAGTGGACATCTAGCAAAACTCAAAACTTAAAACTGTCTCCCATCTTACCTCAGCTGTACTTGTACGGTGTAGTCACACTTGGCAACATTTAACAAATCCCTGTTAAAACAGAGACAGAGAGAAAAATGATATGCCATCTGCCAGAAAGGACAAAAAACATTTTGCACAATACCAAGTACCAGATGCAATTTAACTTCAAAAAATCAAATGCTTGACAAAATCACCACTTGAACTAAGTCACAATAAAATACATAAGCAACAGTGCATGCAGTATTGTTGATACTTTCGCACTACTTAATTTGACATCGCGATTCAATGATAGCTACGTCATTCAGTAAAGCCAAAAAAAAAAGGGCAAGGCAAATGTCTGGGAAATTAATGCGATCTACTACCTTTGATATTTTTAATAAAAAAATGGTAAAACTATAACAATAAAAAGCAAGAACATCAAATAACTTGTAATTAAGTGCTTCCATCTCACTTTAATCTGAGACTTCTTCAGAACATTTCACAATGGTTTAATACATTTAAAATTTTTTCCTACAATTATGTGACAAGTTTCATAAACCAAAAGCAATACAATAATTTAAAAGACCACCACCATAATTAAATTTCTCAATTAAAATATTTCTACTAGAAGACTAACATTTTTGGAAACAAATGACTTTCTCAGCAGACTTGTATGGCATTAAAAGGATCATAGAACATAAATGACACAAAAATAATGCTTTACATGAACAGCTGGAACTGTAAGAACTTTACGAAATTCATGGTTTGTTTTACTGAACAGGTTCTATTTAATGATCTTCATTTTAGAGGTGGTGGTTTCTGGCTGTCTTTTGCAGATGTCCGAGTGACCACTGCTGGATTAGTCTTAGCTATAAGAGTTACACTCTACCACGGATATAACAACCGGGCAGCTTCCAAAGCTTCAGGACACCTACCACATGCCCAAACTGTCAGGCAGTTTGAGTAGAGCTGACTAAAAGACAAAGTTTAGGTGCACAGCCGTTCAGAGCTTTCCTGCCAGCAGAGGGATGGAGGCTGAGCCTAAACAAATTCTAGAACAAAAGTGTCCACACCCTGGTATAAAAAAAAACAAAACAAAAGGGAGAGCAGGAAATAGCGGCTACTGCAGCTGTGATCATTCGAGCATCTACAGTTACAGCAACTTTTACTTACACAACTATACTGTGTTCTTTAAACTCAACACTGATGCAGTAGCCTTAGCTATATGGTAAGATTACCTTAAAGGGGCACTATCTCTTTCTAAAATCAGTCACTTGCTAGAGAAAGTACAGTTTTGTACCTACCATAAATGTAGATGTCCGATAGATATGCAACTGCAGTCCTGACATATGGGTTGTCCTGCCCTCAGACAGCCCTTCGGTCGGCCGGATTCCAAAGTCTGGGTCCGGCGTCGGCTGATGTCGCCTCCTCCCCGATGTCAGAGCGGCTGGGGTATAAAGGCATCCGCCGACGCCATCTTCTTCAGTGTTTCTTGCCCCAGATGCCAGGTGCCCTCCAAGGAAGGCTAAATTTTGTGAATGGATAAGCAAAAAATTCCAGACATGCACAACAGCAATAAACGGATACACCATAACAGATATCCCCAGCTAATATAGGAAAGGGGGGAATGGACCCAAGGAAAAAAGCAGAGTGGTAGGAAGGAGGGTAAACCTGACTGCAGTTGCATATCTATCAGACATCTACATTTATGGTAGGTACACAACTGTACTATGTCCTTCAAGAATGCAACTGCAGTCCTGACATATGGGTTAAATACCATAGCCAAGCTGGGGGTGGTAGGATCTAAGCAAGGGACGGTGTAGCTAAAAGGCCCTGCAGGAGTGCCGAAGCAAAGCCTGCTCGGGATCTGGAGTATAATGGCAGGTTGTAGTGCTTGGTAAATGTATGCACGGAGCTCCATGTAGCAGCCTCTAGAATGTCCTTTGTAGCCACTCCTCTTAGAAAGGCTGTGGATGTGGCTATAGCTCTGGTGGAGTGTGGCCTAATATTGGCTGGCACACCTTTTCCATGGAAAGAGTAACAGAATCTGATGCAGTGTCCAATCCATTTTGAAATTGTTTGGAGACTGCTTTCCCTTGCACTCCAGCAGCATAGGCTACAAATAGTTGGTCAGACTTCCTGGTGGTCTTTGTTCTGTCCAAGTAGTAGCGTAATTGTCTGTGTATGTCCAAAGTATGCAGCAGCTTTTCCCCTTTATTTTGAGGATTGGGAAAGAAAGTAGGCAGGTGGATTGCTTGATTTGGATGTCACTTTTGGCATGAATGAAGGATTGGTCCTTAGAGAAACTCTGTCCTGATGAAAAATGAGAAAGGGAGGTACTGCCATGAGGGCCTGTACCTCCGAGACTCTTCTTGCTGAGGTAACTGCCAACAGGAATACCGTTTTCCAGGAGAGAAATTGCATTTCTGAAGATGCTGCTGGTTCAAAAGGAGGAAGAGTTAATTTTTCCAAGACGTAATTGAGGTCCCATGCAGGAAGCGGTGGTTTTCTGGGAGGCTTCATATTCTTTATCCCTCTTAGAAACTGTCTTAGCAAGGGATGTGAAAACACAGGTGGGTCACAGTTGTAACTTGCTGAGATCGCTGAAGCGTGAATTTTAATGGAAGAATATGAGAGGCCACTATGAAACATTTCTGCCAAGTATTCTAATATCTGAGGTATGCTCATCACTGATGCATCCTGGCCCTTGTTGGCATTCCAGATGATGAATCTCTTACTTGGCCGAATAGATTTTTCTGGTGGAAGGTCTGCGTGCTTCCAGCAAGATTTCCTGAACTTTTTCAGAGAGGGAGACATGTGTCAAAGTCATGGAACCCTCCAAGCTGTCAGCTGCAATGTTTGCAGGTTTTGTTGAACAGTCCTGTAACTGTGCTGAGTTAGGAGCAGAGGCCATTGAGGCAAGGGCCATGGTTTGGTGCGAGTTATGCTCAGTAGCAAAGGATACCAGTGCTGCCTTGGCCAGTCTGGAGCTATCGAGATTCCTTTTGGTTGTTCTGCTTTGATCTTCAGTAACACCTTGGTCAGTAATGGTAGAGGAGGAAATGCATAAATTGTTAGGGCATTCCAGCTGAAGGAAAGAGCATCCGTTCTCCAGGCTAGAGGATGGTGTGTCCTTGAGCAGAACCTTTCCAGGTGATGATTGAGATGAGAAGCAAAGAGATCTATGTCCGGTCTTCCCCATGCAGTTATTTGTGAGAAAATGTGTGGATGCAGCATCCATTTGTGTGGATCCAAGAAATTTCTGCTCAACCTGTCTGCCAGAACATTGTCCTTGCCCGGAACAAACTGGGATTGCAAGTGGACGTTCAGTTTCAGGGACTTTTCCCAAAGAGTCATTGTTAATCTGCAGAGGGGATACGAGTGAGTGCCCCCTTGTTTGTTTATGTATCACATGACAGTGGTGTTGTCTGTCCTTATTAACAGATGACCTTGTTGAAGAGATTTTCCAAAGGCTTCTATCGCATGTATCACTGCCAACATCTCTTTTTGATTTATGTGCAGATGCATTTCCATGGGAGTCCATTGTCCTTGAATGCATCTGCCCTCCATGTGTGCCCCCCATCCATGGTCTGAGGCATCTGTTGTAATGGTTTGACTTGCTTGAGCTTTGTTGAAAGGCATGCCTTCATTTAAATGACTTGCTTGAGCCCACCACAAAAATTCCCTTTGCAGGCATGGAATGAGTGGTATTACGTCTTCTAGGTTGTGGCTGTGTTGAGACCACAAGCTTTTTAGTTACCATTGTAGTTTTCTCATGTGTAGTCTTGCCAGAGGGATCAGAAGAATGCAAGATGCCATGAACCCCAGGGCCTGCAGAGTCTTCCTTGCGGTCAGCTGGGTAAGCTTTGCTAGGCTTTTGAAGTAATCTGGTAAATGCTCTTGTTTCTTCTCTGTGAGGAAAGCCATTTGTGATTGTGTGTCCAGTTTTGCTCCTAGAAAAATAATCTTTTGGGATGGCAATAGTCTTGACTTTTGAATGTTGACTGTGTATCCCAAAGCCTGTAGCAACTGAATGACATAATCCAAGTTTTTTATCAAGGTTTGTTTGCTGTCTGCTTGTATGAGGCAGTCGTCCAGGTAAGGGTATATTTGAATCCCCTGGAGCCTGCAATGTGCCACTACTGATGCCAGGCATTTCGTGAATTCTCTGGGCGCAGTAGATAAGCCAAACGGCAATGCTGAGAATTGATAATGCTCTGTTCCTGCAAGAAATCTGAGGTATCTTCTGCAACTGTGTCTGATTGGGACATGCAGGTATGCCTCCTTGAGGTCCAGAGTAACCAGCTAAGACCCCTTGCCCAGCATGGAAGGAGTTGCTGCAACGTCAGCATTTTGAATTTTGGCACAATGAGAAAAGTGTTTAGAACGGACAAGTCCAGTATAGGCCTCCATTGTTTCTCTTTTCTTGGAACAAGGAACAGTCTTGAATAGAATCCCTGGCCTTGTTCCTGAGGAGGAACCTTTTCTATTGCTTTTATTTGTAACAGCCTTGAAACTTCTATGAGTGCCTCTGCCCTTTGATTTTGTGGCAGGTTTGGCATGCCTTGTCCCGTATGGAAGTGGAACCTGTAACCTTTGTCTATTATGTCCAGAATCCATTTGTCCTTGGTTAAAATGTGCCAGTTTTTTGAGAATAAGGATAATTTTCCGCCTAGAGGTGCTTCTCTTTGAGCCTTGGTAGGCGGAGTGAAAGTCAAGTCATTGTGATTGTCCCTGTGGTGCAGGTGAACTACCTGCGCCACTTCTCTGATTTGGAGGTTGCCATTGGCGGCCCCTGTAGGAGCCTCGGTATTGCCCTCTACCTCGAGCACGCCTGTTTTTTCCCCTTTGAAACTTGTCAGAGTCTGGAAAGGACCAATTCTTTGAAGGCCAATTCCTGCTGAATCTGGGTGGCTGAACCTGGAGGAAATCCTTGACTGTCTGTACTGATTTTGCCTTTTCCTCAATAGACTTCAACACATCCTGTGCATTAGCACCAAAAAGCTTCTGTTTTTCCAGAGGTGCACCCAGGAGCTTTACTTTAACATGGTCTGGCAGTGGCTGTTCTTTCAACCAAGCATGTCTACGTATAACTGCCCCTGTCATAGCTGCCCTACATGAAGCTTCCAATGCATCATAACCACACTGAAGAAAATGATTGCTAACCTGCTGAGTATTATGAACAAAATCCTGCAATGCCTTTTTATCTATAGGCTCAGGAGAGGCTAACCTTTTCTGCAAATCATCCATTAAGTAATCCTGGTACTGAAACATAAGAAAAAGGCAGTTAAGTGACCTCATGGCAAGGGTGGAAGAGGTATAAACTTTTTTGCCCCATCTCTCCAGGGACCTAGCTTCCCTGTCAGCGGGCAGAGGGTTTTTGGCCGAGGAAGTAGCCACTCCTTTGGGGCCCTGTGAAATAGTGTCTGAGAATACATCATCCAGGACATCCAACACTGCAGGGATAGCTAAAGGTCTGTGCTGGGGTAACTTAAGGAAGGTACGTAGCCTTTTCCTGGAATCAGAAAATTCCTGACCCTGCCACTGAAAATGTTCTCTCATGGAGTGGAGAACTTCACCGAAAGAAATATCCACTGGAGGAGAGGCAGAGGGAATTGTCTCCTCAGCATCAGAGTCCTCATAGGCCTGGAAGGATTCTTCTTGGGTATCTGAGTGCTCTGAATCCCTAGAGGCTTCATCTGAAGAGAGGGTGTCTGCCTGCTCAGTTCTAGGCCTTTTATCTGCAGGCGGATGAGAACCTCTGTCTGTGTGCGGCTGAGAACCCCTGATAAGAGAGATTAGATCTGCAGCTAAAGTCATGATCTATCAGAAGAAGGGCCCTGAGAAGTAGATTTAGGATGGGCCTTGGCCTGGCTGGCAGCCTTAGCACGTGCAAAGGCCTTGATGGACATGGATACCGGAGGCCTAGCTGCCCCACTTGCAGGGGTAACCTTGTCCACAGGAATGGTGTCGGGTAGATCTAGAGCTTCGGTTTCTGGAGGAAAATCAACAACCGGCACCGGTGAAATCTCCGGGACCGAAGAATGCGATAAAGCGGTGTCGTCGGCCTGGAGCGGTTGAATTACCGCTTCCGAATGGACCGATGCACTCGCGGAGGGATTAGGCGTGGTATCGGTGGACGACGCGGGCCGAGGATGTCGGTCCCGGTCCTTGCGTTTTTTGGTAGTTTGTGCTGTCGGTTGTTCTGACGGTATGATATAAGCGTAAGATTCGCCAAAAAAGTCTTCGGCAAATTCTGCCTGGCGCCTGAGAGTGCGCTTATTAAAGCAAGCACAGGCAGCACAGGCCGAGACGTCGTGGTCTGGGCCCAGGCAAGGGAGACAGTAAGAATGGAAGTCCTTATGAGGTATTTGTTTACCACAAGACAAACAATTATTAACTTTTTCAATTTTTTTTGACATCGGCTGAGGCAAGAAAAAATGCTCCCCAACGGGGTACTTAGCTTTTAGATGACTTCGGTAACTGAAAACACAAGAGCTGACCGACCGGCACTTGCGAACTGCTTCTGCTTCGGGCACTGCATGGCAAGAAAGACTGGAGAAGATGGCGTCGGCGGATGCCTTTATACCCCAGCCGCTCTGACGTCTGGGAGGAGGTGACATCAGCCGACGCCGGACCCAGACTTTGGAATCCGGCCGACCGAAGGGCTGCCTGAGGCAGGACAACCCATATGTCAGGACTGCAGTTGCATTCTTGAAGGACATCTTTGTTTACATTTTAGTGCAGTGTAAGTCACATGTTCACACAGAGGCTGAGTTTTCAGAGAAGCTTATTAGCATACTGAAACTGCAGGTCAGATTTCACAACCTTCAGTGGTGGAGGGAGACTTTACAGCATGTCCTTTTGTATTTTCCTTCCCCCACCCATAGGCTATTAGATTTGCTGAGTGACTGATTTAGCCTCAGCCAGAGATGCTAGCCAGTCAGAGTCAGATCTGCAGCCTTTAAAACACTGAAATTACATCTTTAGTATGTGCTTGTTTTTGGTAAAACTTAATGGAATAATTATCCCAGCCTAGGCATGCTTGTTGCTACCTGCTTTTTCCCTTCAGTGGTAATTATTCTTCTTATGGTCAGCAATAGTGTTGCTTATTTGGTGCATGCACTCATGCAAACATACATTTATAAGACAGTTTCCCTCATTTCACAGGACAGCATTGCTTTGGACAGTTGCATTAGGGCTACCCACCTGTCCCACTTTGCGAGGGACAGTCCCTCTTTGGGCAGTTGTGTCCTGCAAAAAAATTGAAAAAATGGCAAATGTCCTGAGATTTTTAGGATAAAAATATTTCCTGTATTTTCTTTAATAGTTGCATAAAACAGTTATTTTGCATCTGAAACACCTAATTGTTATAACAGAATAAGCAACTCAAATGCTACAAGAATAAGTTTTTATTTTGGCAAAAAAGTGAAGTCCTTTCATTTGTACTTGCTGTGGATATGTTTTGCCCTGCAAAATCTGGCATTTCTACAAAAAATGTCCCACTTCAGGCATTTGAAAAGGTGGCAACCCTAAGTTGCATCTGAGCTGCAAATGTTCTAATATTCTACAAGAATAAAATCTTGTAATGTTTCAATAAAAACATGTCAGACAATGCTGAAATTGAATCTTGTTACTGTACTAAAATTATTTTCCCATTAGCTGACTCCATTCAGTAATCACACAGTAATCACCAAACCATATACTAGAAAAACAAAAAAAAAGAGCAGGAACACAGCAGAACTGTCTGAATTTTCTTTACTTCAACACATTGGTACCTCGGCCATTCGCCTTCAACGGACAATATGCAATTACAAACAACCATCTTTATATACATAGGTTCAAACCCCAATTAATACAATTAAAAAACTAATTGAAACATTGCATCTTGTTTAAAATGCTGCATACACATTTTTTTAAAGTACTACATACACATTTTATTAAATACAGCCACCCTAAACATTTTAAATAACTAATTTTACATATAAACTATCCAACACTGATTGCTGAACTTTTTTAAGAAATATATCTTTAACATTTATAATGGACTAAATAAGCATAACAATAAAAACCTCATTAATTCATACATTTATAAATTCATAAATATGACTTTTTTTATATAAATTTCATATATTTACACCTCACAGTAAGACGTCGTCCTGTTCGATTCTCAGCTAGAGCGTCTTCTGTGTGGAGACATGTGTGAATGTTGCGCGTCAGGGCCGGTAACTCGGCACGTAAACATCTGCTGCCAATCATTAGCGGACCAGAGTTCCGCTGTGGCGACCCCCAAACCGGGAAAAGCCGAAAGACACAACAACCACCTCAAGGTTGAGACCCCTAGGAAACCATGTTCGATAATTGAGAATGAACTTGCTTTCTAACTCATTCAACCTCCTCACCATATCTCCCCCCCCAACTAACACAGGTTGTGTCAAAATGCTAAAGAAAAAGGAACTAGTGCTACCCCCATGAATATTCACAAAATACTCAGCAACTGGGCTCTTAAGGTTTTCTATTGATAATGTCCCTCAAATGTTCCATGATCCTAACCTTTACTGCTCTTTCTGTCTGACCAACATACCATTTTACATTTGCGCAACCACACCCCAAGATATAAACTACCCCACAAGAGTTGCATCCAAAATTACCCCTGCAGGTGAATTTTCTACCATTAATAAATGTGCCAGAAATGTTTTTAATATAACTACATACCTTGCAGCGTCTACAAGCAGAAATACCTACATCAGCTTTAGGGCCTCTAGTTAAGGGCATATTCAATAGTTCTTTTAATGGGCATATCTACCATATGAAAATCTAACATATTTTGAAAACAGATTGCCAACTGTTAACATCTTCATAAACAATGTACCAGAGGTCCAAAAGTGCCCTTCTCATTACCTCTGAAAAACCAGAGTATCGAGAAACAAAGAAAAGCATTTTTTCATCACAAGCACTGGTAACTGATTTATAGCTACTCATAGCTTTTTTCACAGATTTTATTTCCAATGCCTCATGTAACGCCTGATTAAAATGCTCAACCTTGTAGCCTCGCTTGACAAGTTTATCACTAGCTTCCCTCACAAATTTCTTTTTAAACCTATCTTCAGAAGTGTTGACAAATGCGCCTACATTCACCCAGGGGCAACGATTTAAACAAGTAGGGAGGATGCATACTGCCCGCATGCAAAAAATTGTTAACTGATATGTTCTTCCTAAATGGTTTATACTGAATTTTATTACGATTATCCACATAGAGTACTACATCCAAAAATTGAATGAAAGATTCACCTCTTTTCCTGGAAAACTTTAACCCATGATTATTTGAATTTAACCCACTAAAAAAGTGGTCAAATTCACTAACATCACCCCTACACAAAAAATAAGGTAATCTATAAAACGGTTGTAAATCAAAACATGTTTTTTTTTAAAAATTCAGTACAATAAATGAAAAACTTTTCAAAATGCCCCATATACAAAATAGCATACGGTGGAGCATAATAAGCCTCCATAGCTGTTCCCTTATGCTGCAAAAATACATCACCATCAAATTTAAATTAATTATGAATAAGGCAAAATTCAAGCAACCGAATTACAAAACCAGTTTTAGGCCCATCCCCCATAATATTCCAAATGGCATCAAGACCCCATTTAGTCTGAATGTTGGTGTAGAGTGAATTTACATCTACAACAACCCAATAACAATCATTACACCATTCCACTGCATTAAACACCTTACATAACTCTTCAGTATTTTTAACATGAGCAGGTATTTTACTTAGGTATGCTTTCAATAAGGAATCCAAAAACAAACCCACATTTTGTAAATACGAACCTACCCCTGAGATGATGGGCCTACCAGGCGGGTTGCTTATGTTTTTATGTATTTTAGGAAATAGATAACACATTGCATCAACAGGCTTTGCAATGTACAATTTCCTAACATTCTCCTTAGTCAGAAAGCCCAGATGCTCTCCTCTTTCCAAAATCTCCAGCAACTCAGCATTATAGTCATTAACTGGGTTATGGTTCAGTTTAATATAATCTTCACCAACATCTAATAAATCATAAACCATTTTCTTATATTCCTGCTTTTTCATAAGAACCCAACTGACCCCTTTTCTGCCTGCCTAAACACATAATCACTCAATTTTGCCCTTAACACATTCAAACTTTCCCACTCACATTTAGTGATGTTACAAGTTTTTTTACCCTTAACAAACATTTGATAATCATATTCAATTCTTCTAAACAGCATTTGTTCAAAAAGAATTACAGCAGATGAAAGCTTTGGTGGCATAAAACTACTTACAACAGGTAAATGGGGTACCAACAATTTCTCATAACCAATAGAAAACCCCCATCAGAAACAAACTCATTATTTAAAGAAACATTACATTCAAAACTATGAGCAAAAACATTTTCTTCATCACCAGGGATATCGTAAATAGAAACATTCAAAATTGAATCATCCTCAATTAAAATGACTTCATCTTTAACAACATTTTTATCTTTACCAAAAAATACAGTAAGATGCAATTTTCTACAAAACGTTTTAGCATCAATTAATACATATGCCAATGAAGGCACCTTAAAAGGCACAAACTTAGTACCCTTCATTAGCAAAGAAATAGCTGAATCGCGTAACTGCATATTTGATAAATTAATTATTTTTAAA
>NC_056741.1:245395150-245572650 GCF_019279795.1 Protopterus annectens | reverse complement strand
ATTCCTGGACGATATTTTCATTTTATTTAAAGGTGACAGAAATGAAGCAGACCAGTTTGTAGAATTCTTAAACTCCACAACAACCTTCTTGAAGTTTACTTATAACTTTCAAGAAAACAATATTAGTTTTTTGGATGTGGAACTGAAAAAAGATAAGGACATGTTCACAGCAAAAATCTTTAGGAAAGCTACCTACTCCAATAGTTTCCTTCATTTCACCAGTATGCATCCCCCATTCCAGAAAAAAGCTGTCGTAAAAGGCCAACTGGTCAGGGCAGCGAGGATGACTACACTGGAAAATGAATTTGAAGAAGAATGTGACCTGTTATACAATATGTTTGTAAAGAGGGCATAACCTATGTCATTTTTGGATAACATTTTCAAAGAAGTAAAAGAAAAAAGATATGCAGGAGTATATTTGCCTATTTTGAAAAATGGAAGTAAATCTATCATTACTACAACTGTAGAGGCAGTGTCCCCTGCCTATTCAGAATATGAACATTTAGATACAACAATATTAGAGAATAGTTTAGTTAACAAAGATGAGGGTAGTAATTTCTCAACGGCCTTCACATTTACATACTGTTTGGAAGCAAAAGATATAGGTAAAACAGTAAGGAAATATTGGTGTTACCTTTCTTTGGATAATACTGTCTCTAAAATATTAAATTTCCACCCGACAATATCATATCGGAGGGGGACAAACATGAAAAAACTATTGGAAACAAAAGTTGTAAAGTCTAGAACAGGTGGAGGAACCAAAAAATGTGGCTTATGTAAATATTGTAAGTACATTTTAACATCAGATTCATTTATAATAAGATCAGTGGTATATCATGTTAAAGGGTTGTTCACCTGTAATTCTAAGGGCATAGTCTACTTGGCCCAATGCTCACAATGTCCGTCTTTCTATATTGGTAAGACGGACAGACGATTGCGTGATCGAATATATGAGCATTTATATGCAATTAAAAAATCCAAAGAAGAAAACGCCTTAGCTAGACACGTCAATAGTAATTCTGGGCATTCTTTCTCTTTTATGATTATTGATGGAGTAAATAAGTATCTCACAGATAACAATAATGTCAATGAAAACTTTTTGAAATTGGAACTGGAAAGAAAAGAACTTTCCTGGCAACTTCGGTTAGCTGCTTGTAGTAGGCCAGGTATTAACGAGACATGCTCTATAGCATGTATTTTAAAGTTAAAAAATCTCATGAGATAGGGTAGAAATTATTATAGTTGACAATAGGCTTGGCTCCAGAATGAAGAAACAGAGAAGGAAAGTTAGAATACTATTTGTTCACTTGTTTACTCATTAATTTAAAAGTAAAGGAGAAATTTGTTTGTTGTATTTTTAATTATGAACTACTATTTCTTAAAAAGGCAAGTAAGAATTGTAGGTGGAGAGAGAAGAGCAATACACTGCAATCCTTATGAGTATTGTAAAAGCTTGCCGTATTGTCTGTGTAAGAATAATACGAATTTAAAAGAGTTCTGACCCTAGAGAGAGAAAAATAGCTCAGAAGAGAGTAATTTCCTATTACTTTATACTACATAAACATACATTTAGGTACCCTTAAGGACAGTGAAACATTTTATATATAAAAAAGTATAAAAAAGTAAAAAAGTAAAAAAGATAAAATGAAGTTAACAGCCAGAACCTTGTATGAGTGTTTAGTTTTTGTTTATTGTAACATGTTTTTTATAAACTTTTATAATCTGATTTGTCTACAATCAGACTAGTTCACAATCCGACCTTTGTTGTTGTTGTTGTGTTTCATGACTAGGTTTTATGAATTTTAATGATTTCTTTTAAACATTATTTTTATAAATTGGTAAACTATGAATTGTATTTGGGGCACTGGCACTTTAAAGCATTATTAGGTTGTTGATTGTAATAATTACTAGCACATGCACATATATAAAAGATGCATTTGTAAAAAGTACTTTGTCTGAAGAAGTTCATCTATTTCTAAAGAAAAAGCATGTTGCGTTTCACGTTTACTTGGTGTGTTTGGCTTTTACAGCTATCAGTGAGCGAATCATTTGGTGAATAAAATTTGAAGATTTTAACAACTTATACTGTTGCAGAAGTTCCGTTTTTGCTGAACCAGTGTTACCAGCTTGTTCTACTTCTTAGTTAGCTGACTCATTTTTGTGCGATAAGTTCCAGTAAAAATAAAGGGGATGGCGGGTAGGTAACCTGCACTGCAACAGTGAATACACACGAACATCTACATTTATGGTAAGTGTACACAACTGTACTATGTTCTTCGTGTTTCACTGTTGCAGTCATTACATTTGGGTTGAGTCCCAAAGCTGCGATTGTGGGGCTGGAGCTAAACAGCATTAGGAGCAGCTATGAGGTCCTGCAGAACTGCAGTGGCAAAGACTGACCTGGATTTAGAGTAAAGAGGCAGATTGTAATGTTTTGTAAAGGTATGCACTGAACTCCAAGTAGCAGCCTCCAAAATGTCTTTGGCTGGTACTCCCCTGAGAAAGGCTGGAGAAGTGGCTGCAGCTCTGGTTGAATGTGGCCTAATGCCCTTTGGCACTGGTTTGCCATGCTGTGAGTAGCAGAAACGAATGCAGTGACCTATCCACTTTGAAATAGTCTGGAGATAGCCTTTCCTTGTGATGCTGTGGCATATGCCACTAGTAATTGCTCTGTCTTTCTGAAAACTTTAGTTTTGTCCAAGTAGAATCTAAGTTGTCTGTGTATGTCCAAAGAATGCAGAGTTTTCTCCCCTTTGTTCTGTGTATTTGGAAAAACAGTTGGTAAATTAATTGTTTGGTTAAGGGCTACACTGGATACCACCTTAGGCATAAATGTAGGGTTTGTTCTCAGAGAGACCCTGTCTGGATAGAAAATGATAAAGGGTTCCACAGCCATGAGAGCCTGTAGCTCTAAAACTCGTCTTGCAGAAGTTATTGCTAGAAGCAGAATTGTTTCCCAAGATAAGAACTTTATGTCCGCAGTAGCAGTTGGCTCAAAAGGAGGTAAGGTGAGTTTTTCCAAGGCATAATTGAGGTCAGATGCAGGTATTGGCATTCTCCTTGAAGGCCTTAAGTTTCTGGCTACTCTGAGGTACTACCTTAATAAAGGATGAGAAAAGAGTGGTGGCTCTGTACTGTAATGAGAAAAAAGTCTATGTTAGGCACTAAATCAACCAAGAAACCAAATTCCAGTGCCCACGAAAGGAAAACTCCACCAATCAAATAATGAAAAAACTATTTTATTTCCACAACACAATATTAACGCTCCTTCTCCAATTACGTTTTCGTCCACCCAGGACTTCATCAGATAACTTCCATATCCCAATTAAGTTCATTTATATACATTTCTCCAATTAATTGTTTAAAGCTAAACCAATAAAACAACTCATTTTCATTTAAATTTGACAAATAAAGTTCAGCACAATGGTTCATGAATATTAATTGATTGAACATATAAAAAATGTGTATATTTGATGTTAAAAAGTGTATATTGTTGTTAAAAGTATTTCACCTACCTATAATTCTTATAAAAACTTTTGACATTTCATATTTAAATACTTTTTATTATTTAAATACATAAAAAAGCTCTTAAAAATAATAAATAAATACAGGGAATCCATTCATTGTTATAGTACTATTATTTCTTTAGTGTCTTACCCCCTCCAGTGTCATTTTGTTGTTATTACAACTAAATTTTATTTGCTTTTAATTTCAGCAAGGACATGATGGATAAATAATCATTTAATCCTGGTTCTTTTCCTGCTTCTAAATTCACTTGCCACCATAATTCTTTACTTTCAAGAACGTCCTCCCATGGGCCACCTCTACTATCAATCTTAATTTGTTCCACCACTAAAAACCTGAACCTATACTCATTACAAATCTTACTATGTTTATAAAGTGCACTAGTTTCTTTACCCCTATTAACATCATAGACATGCTCGTAAATTCTTTTTTTCAGACTTCTTTCCGTCTTACCCATGTAGAAGGATTGGCACTTCTCACATACCACTAAATATACTACTTTACTGGAATCACAATTATAAGAACCTTTACTCTTAATTTTCCTTTTTCTACTACTAACGTAAACCTCATCAGTATTCATAATATATGGGAATTGTTGACATTTCCCACATTTGTAAGTCCCTTTCCTTTTATTGATAAGCCCCGATTTATTAATTCCTATTCTTTCTACTATACTCTTCAAATTTGGGGCATTTTTATATATTATTTTAGGTTCTATCATTTTTATTTCTTCTATATCCGTAAATGATAAAAAAGTATTCCATTCTCTTTCCAATGTTTTTCTCAAATTCATATTTACTAGATTATATTCCACTACTATACTCTTTTGATACCCTTTCATCAGATTTATTTCTTCTCTATTTTCTTCATTAGAATGGCTACTAAGAACTATCCCTTTTATAGGGTGAAACCTGTTACTTCTGCCTTCTACCTCTTTTCTCATTCTTTCTACAAAATCTTCTGGATACCCCCTATCTTTAAACATTTTTTCTAATTTTTCACATTCTTTTGTGAAGTCAGTTTGGTTACTGGTCATTCTAGAACCCCTTACAAACTGACCCTTCACAATGTTCTTCTTACAATGTAAGGGGTTGTCCACTATTGTAATGCAGAAAAGAATTCACATAAGTATCTTTTCTATAAACTCTGGTTTCAGACTGGCCATCCTTTTTATAAACTTCTACATCTAAATATTTTAAGGTATCAAAACT
Organism: Protopterus annectens; assembly: GCF_019279795.1. Lineage (NCBI taxonomy): Eukaryota > Metazoa > Chordata > Ceratodontiformes > Protopteridae > Protopterus > Protopterus annectens. Next base: position 245,567,914 of record NC_056741.1, on the reverse strand, counting down.
CATGGTGTATGTGAATTTTAAAAAGTTAGTAGTCTGGTTGATATACTCAAAGAATTCAATAAATGTTTCTGTTCCCCAGAAAAACATTGGAAAGAGAATGGAATACTTTTTCATCATTTACGGATATAGAAGAAATAAAAATGATAGAACCTAAAATAATATATAAAAATGCCCCAAATTTGAAGAGTATAGTAGAAAGAATAGGAATTAATAAATCAGGACTTATCAATAAAAGGAAAGGGACTTACAAATGTGGGAAATGTCAACAATGCCCATATATTATGAATACTGATGAGGTTTACATTAGTAGTAGAAAAAGGAAAATTAAGAGTAAAGGTTCTTATAATTGTGATTCCAGTAAAGTAGTATATTTAGTGGTATGTGAGAAGTGCCAATCCTTCTACATAGGTAAGACGGAAAGAAGTCTGAAAAAAAGAATTTACAAGCATGTCTATGATGTTAATAGGTGTAAAGAAACTAGTGCACTTTATAAACATAGTAAGATTTGTAATGAGTATAGGTTCAGGTTTTTAGTGGTGGAACAAATTAAGATTGATAGTAGAGGTGGCCCATGGGAGGACGTTCTTGAAAGTAAAGAATTATGGTGGCAAGTGAATTTAGAAGCAGGAAAAGAACCAGGATTAAATGATTATTTATCCATCATGTCCTTGCTGAAATTAAATGCAAATACAATTTAGTTGTAATAACAACAAAATGACACTGGAGGGGGTAAGACACTAAATAAATAATAGTACTATAACAATGAATGGATACCTGTATTTATTTATTATTTTTTACTAGCTTTTTTATGTATTTAAATAATAAAAAGTATTTAAAAATGAAATGTCAAAAGTTTTTATAAGAATTATAGGTAGGTGAAATACTTTTAACAATATACACTTTTTAACATCAAATATACACATTTTTTATATGTTCAATCAATTAATATTCATGAACCATTGTGCTGAACTTGATTTGTCAAATTTAAATGAAAATGAGTTGTTTTATTGGTTTAGCTTTAAACAATTAATTGGAGAAATGTATATAAATGAACTTAATTGGGATATGGAAGTTATCTGCTGAAGTCCTGGGTGGACGAAAACGTAATTGGAGAAGGAGCGTTAATATTGTGTTGTGGAAATAAAATCGTTTTTTCATTATTTGATTGGAGGAGTTTTCCTTTCGTGGGCACTGGAATTTGGTTTCTGTACTGTAATGAGCCGAAATGGCAGAGGCATGGATTTTAATTGATGAAAAAGATAGGCTTTTGTCCAGCATCTCAGTTAAATATTGCAAAATCTGAGGAATATTTGGGACAGTTGTATCAGTTCCTTGAGCTTGGTTCCAAGCGCAAAATCTCTTCCATTTCCTAGCATAGGATTTTCTAGTACTTGGCCTTCTGACTTCTAAAATGACATCACAGCTTTACTGAGAGGTGTAGTTTGCATGACTACATTATCAGCCATGCTGCCAGGTTTAGGGTCCCGAGTTGGCTGTACAGAATTTGATCGTTTTGCTGGGACAGAAGATGAGGTATTTGAGGTAAGGTCCAGGCTCGGCATTGGGACAAGTTCCTATTCCCTCCAGTAGATCTCTTTTGAGTGTGTTACTGTTACCCTATGGTGGCTAGCATTTAAAAAAAATTTAAGTTATTCACATTTTTTTAAAAAATAAATACCCACAGAGTATATATATATCAACAATTGTTTGTATCATGTATGCTTCAAAGATAAAATTTTCCAATACCTTGTATAACTGCAGAAACGCCTGGAGACGTCACTTGGCTGTAATGAGTTAAGATCGGATACCAGTACTGACGTGGCCAGTCTGGGGCAATCAGAATCACTTTTGGTTTCTCCTGCCTGACCTTTAGGAGTACCTTGGGGAGGAGAGGCAGTGGAGGAAAGGCATATACTGATAGGTTTGTCCAGTTGAAAGATAAGGCATCCACTTTCCAAGCTGGTCTGTGATAAGTCCTTGTGCAGAATCTTTTTAGTTGATTGTTTTGAGGGGATGCAAATAGATCTATGTCTGGGCGTCCCCATTTCATTGTTATGCTGAAGACTTGTGGATCCAGGTGCCACTCGTGGGGATCCATGAGGTTTCTGCTTAGTTCGTCTGCCAGAGTATTTTCCTTTCCTGGCAGGAATTGTGCCTGCAGATGAACTTGATAAGTCAATGCTGTGTCCCACAAAGTCATGGCTAGTCTGCACAGTGGATAAAAATGAGTGCCCCCCTACTTGTTTATGTACCACAAGACCGTGGTGTTGTCTGTCTTTATCAGTAGTTGTCCTGGATGAAGTAGGTCCTTGAAGGCTGTCAGGGCATTTTGAACAACTAGCATCTCTTTTTGATTGATATGTAGATGCTTTTGGTTTGTGGACCAGGTGCCCTGAATGCCTCTTCCTGCCATGTGTGCCCCCCAGGCATAATCCGATGCATCCACCATTAGGCTCTGCCTGGCTGGGGGTAGTGAGAATGGCTGTCCCTTCTTTTAGTGACAAACCTTTACCCACCATCGAAATTCATGTTGCAGGCAGGGAATTAGAGTAATCATTGTTTCCAGACTGTGGCAATGCTGTGTCCAAACACTTTTTAGGTACCACTGAATTTTCCTCATATGCAGTCTTGCATATGGAATTAGTAAGATGCAGGATGCCATGAAGCCCAAAGCCTGTAGAATTTTTCTTGCAGATAACTGGGCCTTTGTTGCCATTTTACTTGAAACAGGTAGTCAGTTGCCTTTGTTTGTCTGTTGTGAGATAAGCCATCTGGGCAGTTGTATTTAAGCTTGCACCCAGGAATATTATCTCTTGAAAGGGTACTAGCTTTGATTTCTTTTTGTTGACTGTGTACCCTAGACATGTTAAAAGCCTTATCACAAAAGTCAAATGCTGTAGTAGAATGTCCTTGTTCTCTGCTTGTATGAGGCAGTAGTCCAAGTAAGGATATATTTGTATTCCTCTTTGTCTGCAGTAAGCAATTACTGGTGCCAGGCACTTTGTGAAGACCCTGGGCACAGTAGATAAACCAAAGGACAGTGCAGAGAATTGGTAATGCTTTGAACCAGCCTTGAATCAGAGGTATCTTCTGCATGACTGTCTGATTGGGATATGCAGGTATGCCTCTTTTAGGTCTAAAGTCACGAGCCAAGCCTTGCTGCCCAGCATGGGCAGAAGCCGCTATAAGGTCAACATCTTGAATTTTGGTATATCCAGGAAAGTGTTTAGAATAGACAGGTCCAGTATTGGTCTCCATGCTTTGTCCTTTCTGGGTACCAAGAACAGTCAAGTAAAATCCTTGTCCCTGGCTCTTGCTGTGGCACTTGTTGAATAGCCTTCATGTCCATGAGAGCTGCAACTTGTTTTTGAGCCTCTGCCCATTGATTTTTTTGGCAGGTCTGGCCAACCGTTTGCCCTTGGCAGGGTATGGAAATGAAACGTGTAGCCTTGTGACACTATGTCTAGAACCCATTTGTCCTGGGTTATAATGTGCCAATTTTGAGAAAAAAGTGCTAGTTTTCCCCCTAAGGGTCCTGCCAGAAGATAAGTGCTTGGTGCAGGCAGGGGGAAGTCATTGTGACTGTTTCATGTATGGTTGTGATTTGTCTTCTCCACCTTTGGAGGTAGAAGCACTCCACTGCTTAGACCTGTAGGAACCTTGCGGCTGTGATCTGCCTCTAGGGCATCTGGATCTGCCCCTTTGAGGTCTGTCTGAGACTGGAAAGGACCAATTCTTTGTAGGCCAGTGTCTGCTAAATGTAGGTGGCTGTACCTGTAAGAAATCTTTGACCGTTTGTATAGATGTAGCTTTGTCCTCCATTTTCTTTAACACCTCTTCTGCCTTAACACTAAATGTATCATGTTGTAAAGGAGCATCTAATAATTTTGCTTTAACATGGTCAGGCAGATTTTGTTCCTTTAACCAAGCATGCCTCCTAATGACAGAACCCGTAACAGCGGCCCCTGCAGGAAGCCTCCAGAGAATCAAACCTACATGGCAAAGTATGCTTTCCAACTTGTTCAGCTGCATGCAATAAATCCTGCATTTCTTTGTTTTCTGCACATGCAGAATTTGCCATCATTTTCTGTTTAAGCAGCGTCGTGATATGTTGCTGATATTTGAGGATATGAAACTGGCAATTTAAGGCTCTTATAGCCAAAGTAGCAGATGTGTAAATCTTTTTCCCCATCTATCCAGTGCCCTAGAATCCCTGTCAGAGGGGGTTGGGTTTTTTGCAGTAGAAGCCTTGACCCCTTTCGGACCCTGATAAATAGCTTCTGGGTCTGCAGAAGGGTTTTTGAAAAGGAATTTATGAGAGTCAGGAACCCTCTAGTATCTGTCCGGCTTAACAGGAGCTGGAGGTATAGAGTCAGGGGTCAGACTAGACTCCGAGAGCACATCATCTACAATGTCTAACACAGGTGGAATAGCTAGAGGCCTGTGTTGAGGTAGTAAAAGTAAGTCTCTGAGCCTTTTCTTAGATTCTGAAAAATCTTGGCTCTCCCAGTGGAAGTGCTCCCTCATGGTATGCAAGGTTTCCCCTAAAGAGTAGTCCTCAGGAGGAGAAGCTGAAGGAATTGATTCTTCAGCATTAGAATCCTCATGGGGGGAAGAGAATATTCCTGATAAGAAGAGGAATCAGAAGAAATGGAAACCTGACCTGAAGATTCACAATCTGTCTCTTGCCTAGGCCTCTTATCAGGAGGGGGATGGGAACCCCTGATCAAGGTAATTAAGTCTTCGGCCATTTTCAGCATTTGTTTTTTGGGCATGGAGGCCTGTCCTTGTGGCTGGTGAACTTGTTTCTTTGCCTTTAAAGGTGTTTTAGCCTTTGTCTTTGAAGCCGGTTTAATATACAATTGTTTAGGTTTGAATACACCCTCAGAAGCCGATGCCTGCTCAGCGGGTCTGGACAAGGCAAGAAGGGCATTATTGCTCACGCCTGAAATATTTGTATGTATGTACATCTGCAAAATGTATAAATATAAATAAGCTGTTCAATAGCGTGGCTATGTTAAGTATAGAAGTGTATCTCCATTTTTATTTTTTTAGCTTTATGTGTAAGTAGTGTTCTTTAAACTACTGACTGTGTAATTACAGATGTCTTGCATTGTTGTGATTCATCAGCAAAATTGTCTCTTTGCAACAAAATATCACACTTGCTTTTACTTGCAATTTACAATGTTTCTCTGCAAACCTGTTACATTAAATCAAAATGTCTATCTATACATACATGATAGTTATGAAACAGTCAAATAACTAAACTATGACTTCACATGGGACCAGTGTCTACTTGCTTGTTTATTTTGTAAAATAAATGAAAAAAGAAGTTATGTACTTACTGTAACGTTCCATGTTTTTAGTCCATCTCACCTATTCTTGCTGGATGGGATCAGAGCCAATATTCGGCTCAGACTCGGCCGATACTAAAGCTCGAGAGCTTTTACTGGCTAGAGGCTAGCCCCTATCCCATTGTGCCTCATGGCAGATCCCCAGATCTGGTTTGCAAGAAAGCAATAAATACCCATCAGGTAAGAGCAATATAAGAGCTGTACAAATACAGCAAAGGATTTAGAAATATAATCCATTCCAAGTGGACAACAAAAAGAACAATGTCAGCCAGCACCAGAATAGTCCACCAGATCTCCCAAAAACAGGAAGGGGGTTGGCGGGAGGGACGCAAGAATATAGGCAAGATGGACTACACACATGGAACGTTATGGTAAGTACATAACTTCTTTATGTTATGTAGTCCTAACTCACCATGATTCTTGCTGGATGGGGCAGCGTCCCTAGCACCTATAACCTGGGTGGCTCAAGCGAAGAGACTCTTCAGCACAGTGGACCCAAAGGAAGACCTGTCCCAGGAGGCCAAATCCAATTTGTAATGAGTGACAAACGTATGCGGTCTTGCCCAAGTAGCTGCTACACAAATAGTATCAATTGGAAGCCTAGATCTAAAGGCACATGAAGTAGCTACAGCCCTAGTAGAGTGACCTTTAACTTTGACAGGTAACTGTCTACCAGCTTGTTGATAAGCAAAGGATATGCAACCCGAAAGCCATTTTGAAAGAGTAATCTTAGAAACAGGCAAGCCTTTCTTTTTGTCAGAAAAGGAAACAAAAAGTTGATCGTATTCTCTGAATTCTTTAGTCCTGTGTATATAAAACCTGAGTATCCTGTGGACATCTAGCTGGTGTAGTCTATACTCTGATTTATTAGAGTGGTTTGGAAAAAACACAGGTAGCTCAATGGTGGTATTCAGATTGTGCTCTGAGCATACTTTGGGAAGAAAGGAAGGGTTTGTCCTGACAGAGACTCTATCCTTGTGAAAAATAATGTAAGGAGGTTGAATAGTTAGAGCTTGCAGTTCTGAAACTCTCCTAGCAGATGTTAATGTTATGGCTACTAAGAATAATGTTTTCCATGATAACATTTTTAGGTCTGATGACGAGAATGGCTCAAAGGGTGCAGACATCAAAGATGAGAGGACTAAGTTTTAAGTCAAAGGGTTCTAATGGTTATTTTACTGGGGGCCCGAGAAGAAGAACTCCTTTAAAGTAAGTGCTTAAGTAAGTAAGTAAGGAGTTACAGTGAGTTTCTCCAAGACAAAGTTAAGGTCCCAGGTTGGGATTGGAGCTCTCCTGGGTGGTCTCAACTTTTTGGCCCCTCTGAGGAACTGTTTGAGCAGTAGATAAGAGAAGAGGGGAGGTTGTGTGTTATAATGAGCTGAAATGGCTGAGGCATGGATTTTAATGGAGGAAAAAGACAGGCCCTTGTGAAGCATCTCAGTTAAGTATTGTAAAATCTGAGGTAAAATGGGCGCTGCTGTGCTCATCCCTTCAGATTGGTTCCAGGCACAAAATCTTTTCCATTTTTCAGCATAAGATTTTCTAGTACTAGTCCTCCTTGCCTCTACAATGATATCCATCACAGGTTTGCTGAGGGATGGTCAAGGAGAGATTAAGTAATTAGCCAGGCTGCAAGGTTCAGTGTTGGAAGCTGAGGGTGCAGAATCTGGTTCTCCTGCTGAGACAGCAGGGAAGGAGTCTGAGGCAGGTGCCATAGAGATAATCGTGACACAGTGAGCAGGAGGGGGTGCCAGTGTTGGCACAGCCAGTCTGGAGCAATCAAAAGCATCCTTGGTTTGCCCGGTTTGATTTTTAGTAGTACTTTGGAGAGCAGAGGGGGGAAGGCATAGACTGATAGGTTTTTCCAGCTGAAGGACAGAGCATTCACTTTCCAGGCTTGTTTGTGGGGAGTCCTTGTGCAAAATTTGTCCAATTGGTAGTTCTGTGGAGAGGCAAACAGGTCTATATATGGGCTCCTCCATTTGCTTGTCAACATGTTGAAAATCCTTGGTTCCTGTTTCCACTCATGTGGGTCCATGATGTTTCTGCTTAGTCTGTCTGCCAGTGTATTTAATTTTCCTGGCAGGAATTGAGCTTGTATGTGCACTCGGTAGCTCAAGGCTGTGTTTCACAATGCCATGGCTAGTCTGCAGAGGGGGTAAGAATGTGTACCCCCCCCCTGCTTGTATGTACCACATAACAGTGGTGTTCTCCATCTTTACCATTAGTTGTCCTGGAAGAATGTGGTCCTTGAAGGCTGTCAGAGTATTCTGTACAGCTAACATTTCTTTTTGATTGATATGCAGGTGCATTTAACTTGGGATCCATTTGCCCTGAATGCACTTCCCTGCCAGGTGAGCCTGCTATGCATAGTCTGGATGTGTCTCTTGTTAGGGTTTGGGTGGCAGGGGGTGGTGTGAAAGATAGTTCCTTGTTTTGTTGGCAGGCATCTGCCCACCAAAGGAACTCTAGGCATAGGCAAGGTATGATAGGAATCATTGTTTCTAGGTCTTGAGAATGTTGAAACCATAGGCTTTTTAGATACCACTGTAGTTTCCTCATATGCAGTCTTGCATATGGAATTAGAAGAATGCAGGAGACTATGAACCCCAAGGCTTGCAGTATTTGTCTTGCAGATAGCAGGGTTTTTGTGGCCACTTGTTTGAAGTAGGTTGTCAAATGAATTTGTTTCTCTGGTGTGAGGTAAGCCATCTGGGAGGTTGTATTCAAGCTTGCTCCCAGGAACATAATTTGTCGACAGGGTATCAGGTGTGATTTCTTTTCGCTTATGGTGTACCCCCAGACAAGTTAGAACACTTTGTACAAAGGCCAGATGATTCAAAAGTAGTATGTCCTGGCTTTCTGTCTGAATTAGACAATCGTCCAGGTATGGGTATATTTGAATATTTCTTTGCCTGCAAAATGCAATGACTGGAGCTAGGCACTTTGTGAATACCCTGGACGCAGTATATAAGCCAAAGGGCAGTGTAGAGAAGCTACTTTGAAGTGTAGGTATCTTCTGCAAGACTCCCTGATAGGGATGTGCAGGTATGCTTCCTTTAAATCTAGTGTTGCCAACCAGGCATCTTTCCCTAGCACAGGAAGTAACTGGTGCAGAGTCAGCATCTTGAATTTTGGAATCTCCAAAAAGGTGTTTAGAGTAGATAAGTCCAGGATAGGACACCGTGATTTGCTTTTCTGGGTACCAAGAAAATTCTCGAGTAGAAACCTTGTCCCTTTTCCTCTTCTGGTACCAGTTTAATAGCCCCCATGCTTATGAGAGAAAGTACTTGTTTTTGGGCCACTGCCCACTGATTTGGGGGTAGGTCCGGCCACCCGCTTGGTGTTGGCAACGTGTGGAATCTGTACCCCTGGGACACTATATTCAAAACCCATTTGTCCTGGGCAATGAGTTCCCAATTCTTTGCATGAAGAGCAATCTTTCCCCCCAAAGGGGCAGTCAGTTGGATAAGTGCTTGAAAATTTTAAAAGGAAGTCATTGAGACAGTTTACCACAGGGGGGAGTCTTAGTATTCCCAGATTTGGAAGTGGAGGCCCCCCCCCCCACACTGCTTAGTTCTGTGTCCCCCCTGGGACTGAAACCTTGGGGTTTTGCTGTGTCTGGGTTTGGCTTGCGAAGACCTGGAAGGAGCTAGAAAGGACCAATTCTTAGAGGGCCAGTGCCTACTAAATCTAGGAGGCTGAACTTGTAAAAAATCTTTAACAGTTTGCATAGAGTTAGCTTTATCTTCCATCTTTTTAAGAACTTCCTCAGCCTTGTTGCCAAACAGGCGGTCCTGATTTAAAGAAGCATCCAACAATTTAGCTTCAACATGATCAAACAAAGATTGCTCCTTAAGCCAAGCATGCCTTCTGAGCACAGACCCAGTAACAGCAGCCCTGCAAGAGGTCTCTAATGAATCAAAACCACATTGCAAAGTATATTTTCCAACCTGCTCAGCAGAATGCATTAAATCCTGTAATTCTTTATTTTCCACAGTCAGGAATCAACTTCATTTTCTGTTTAAGCAGTCCAATAACATGTTGCTGATACTTTAACATAGGAAACTGGCAGTTTAAAGCCCTAATGGTCAAAGTCTCTATCAGAAGGGGTAGGATTTTTAGCAGTAAAAGCCTTAATGCCCTTGGGCCCCTGTGAAATAGTCTCTGGATCTGCAATAGGATTTTTAAAAAGGGACCCTGTAGTATCTGTCAGGTTTTCTAGGAGCAGGAGGCAGGGAATCAGGGGCCAAACTAGATTCTGAAAAAGCATCATCAACAATGTCTAGTACAGGAGGAATAGCTAAAGGCCTATGAATCAGAAAAACCTTGGCTTTCTCAGTGGAAATGCTCTCTTAGAGTATGTAAGGTTTCCCCAAAAGAAAAATCCTCAGGAGGGGAAGTAGAGGGAATGGAGTCCTCTACATCAGAATCTTCATAAGTAGATAAGGGCAAATCCAGATCATCATAAGAATCACAAAAAACAGAATCCTGATCAGAAGATACATAATCAACTTCAGTCCTAGGCCTCTTAGAAGGGGGTTGGCTACCTCTGATTAGAGTTATTAGATCTTCAGCCATTCTTATTTGTTTTTTAGGCATAGAGGCCTGAGCTTGTGGCCTGGGCGTCATTTTTTAGGCAAGGATTGAGATTTAGGCCTAAATAAAGAAGGAGGTGTCGGTTTAATATGCAAGTATGTAGGCCTGTAGGCCTGAATACACCCTCAGAAGCTGGTGCCTGCACAGCTGCTCCGGACCCATCCAAGGTAGAGACATCCACAGGTTCCATAGTTGAAGCATCTCGCGGCATTCCGGACTCTGAATGGGTCTCAGTAGAGGCCTGCAATCAGAAGTAGCAGGTATCAGGGGCTGCAAAAGCGCCTCACTGAGTACCGGCGAACTGGCGACTGCTTAGGAGAAGCGTCGTCGGCAGTTTTGGACTTCAGCGGCCTGTCTCTGTCTTTATCTTTGCGTTTTTTCGGAATCCCGGGAGTCGGATGGCTAACCGATGACATTTCTGGATAATTAAACCGAGAACCAAAATATTTAGAGGCAAAAACATACCGCCGACGGATAGTTCGCTGATTACATAAAGCACAAAACCGACAGCAAGATATGTCGTGGTCAGGGCCCAGGCAAAAATACAGTACGAATGAAAATCTTTATGAGGTATTTGCTTTCCACAAGTAATGCAATTATTAACTTTTACTGACATCGATAAGGAGCAAGAAAAAGTTTCCCCAACAGGGTACTTAACTTTAGTTGAAGACTTTGGTCCTGAAACTCGAAAATGAAAATTTTAGGAGTCGGCCGACCGGCACTTGCCAACTGCTTCTGCTTTGGGCACCGTGCGGCAAGAAAGACTGATGTTACGGTGTCGGCTGCATGTTTTATACCCCTGACGACCTGACGTCATGGAAGAAGTAACAGCAACTGATGCAGGACCCAAGACTTTGTTAATCAGGCCGACTGAGGGCTACCTACAAGCAGATAACCCAAATGTAATGACTGCAACAGTGAAACATGAAGAACATCCAAACTTGTCGAGGCCAGTAAGGAGCAATGAGGATCAAGGAACTCCTCAACTGTCTTGCTTTCTGTATTACTTTGGGGATGAGTGGAAAAGGAGGAAAGGCATAAAGAAGTCCCAGGGACCAATTGTGAGCTAGAGCATCCCTGGGTGACATCCCCGGATGGGGAATGAGGGCAAAGTAGTTGCTGCATTTGGTGCTCAGGTGAGTGGCAAACAGATCGCAGCAAGGCTGGCCTCATCTGTGAAAGATCTCTGGATTCAGGGACCACTCGTGAGGCATCAGAATTGCTCGGCTGAGTTTGTCTGCTATTAGGTTGAATTTCCCCAGGATATGCGTTGCTATCAGGAAGCGTTGAGTATCCATCGCCCATTTCCAAACTCTTAAGGCCTCTCGGCAAAGCGGGTAAGACTTGGATCCACCTTGCTTGTTTAGGTACCACACGACAGACATGTTGTCTGACTGAATCGCAATCGTCCCAGTGGGAAGGGAGCTGTGAAGTGCTTGCAATGTATACAGCACCGCTCCCATCTCCAGAACATTTATGTGCAAGTGGTTCTGCCAAGTACCTTGGACTGTCATTCCCAGATAATGCTCCCCCCCACCCTATCTGGGAAGTGTCCATAGTCAAAACTGCTTTCTCTTGGGGAGGAACAAGTGGACGACCTAGGAGAAGTTGTTTTGTGTGTAACCACCATGTCAGATCCTTTCTGTATGCATTTGTTATCAATATCTGGCGAGACAGTGGAAGGTCTTGCATCAACCATTGTGCAAATAGCAGCCACTGGAGAATCCTCATGTGTAGGCGAGCAAGAGGAACTAATAGGATGGCGGACACCATAGTCCCTAGGACTTGAAGGACTACTCTGGCATGAACTCTTTGTTTGTTTAGCAAGGATCTGACCTGAATGCGTAGAGACTCCACTCTTTCTTGTGTTAGCCTTACTGACATGGTGGTTGTGTCCATTTCTAAGCCTAAATATACAATGTGCTGTGAGGGAGATAAGACTGACTTTTGTAGGTTGACAGTGATGCCTAGACTGGCGCACAAGGACAGAGTCTCGTCCCTGGTCCTTATGAGTTGATGCTTGGTGGTAGCAGTGAGGAGCCAGTCATCTACGTACGGAAACACCTGGAATCCTTGACGTTTCAGGTGAGCCGTTACCACTGCCAGGCATTTGGTAAACACTCTGGGGGCTGTAGTGAGGACAAAGGGCAGTGTTTTGAACTGAAAATGACTGGCTCCCAGCCGGAAGCGTAAGTGTCTCCTGGAGCGCCTGTCCATTTTGATGTGGTAGTAGGCATCCTGGAGATTGATTGAGCACTTCCAGTTGTCTTTCCCGATAAAGGGAAATATAGACTGCAGAGTGACCATTTGGAACTTTGATTTCCTTACATGCTTGTTAAGCCTGCTGAGATCTAGAATTGATCTCCAGTCCCTTCTTTTTTGGAACTAATGAATCATCAGAAGAGTAATCTGAAGAAACTGGCTCAGGGGGCTCAGCTCTAGGTCTCTTCTCTGGAGGTGGGTGAGAGGCCCTGTCAGGGTGAGGTTGGGATCCCCTGATCAAAGAAATGAGATCCTCTGCTAGACTAAGCATTTGAGTACTAGAGCTAGGCCTGTGAGAGGGGGTCTTAGCAGGCACAGTCTTGGTTGATTTGGCTGCTTTAGCCCTGGCAAAAGCCTTAATCGACATGGATGCAGGGGGCCTAGCAGCTCCACGTGCAGGAGTGGATATATCTAAAGGGATAGTATCAGATAAATCCTGTGAACCTGTAAGAGCAGGTGGAATTTCAGTAGCAGATTCAGCCATGCTGGATGAGGCCCCGGTGGGAGGTAAGCTTTCGGCCGAAGGAAGAACCGAGGGCTCGGTTTCAGCCGAAACCGAGACACTCGCGGTTGACTTAACCGCGGTTTTGGCGAAACCGGACCGCGAGTGTCGGTCCTTTTCTGCGCTTTTAGCTAATTGTGAAGTCGGAGTTTCCGACGGCATGTTGTAAGCAAAAGCGGAGCCGAAAAACTCCTCAGCAAATTCTGACCGACCTAAGTGTCCGTCGGTTGAAAGAAGCACAGGCTAGACAGGCTGCTACGTCGTGGTCTGGGCCTAAACAAGGTAGGCAGTAAGAGTGGAAATCTTTATGAGGTATTTGTTTCCCACAAGTTAAACAGTTATTCACTTTTTCTGACATCGGCTGAGGCAAGAAAGAGTCCCCAATGGGGTACTTAGCTTTTTTAGAAGTCTTCGGTAGTAGCAATCTCTGGTTCTGACTGACCGGCACTTGCGAACAGCTTCTGCTTCGGGCGCCACGCGGCAAGAAAGACTGAGGAAAATGGCGTCGGCTGATGCCTTTATATCCGCTGAACTGCAGCTAAGACGTCGGGTGAAGTACGACATCAGCCGAGGCCAGACCCAGACTTTGGAATCCGGCCGACCGAAGGGCTGCCTGAGGCCAGGACAACCCATTTGTTAGGACTGCAGATGCATCCTTGAAGGACATCTTTGATTTCCTTACATGCTTGTTAAGCCTGCTGAGATCTAGAATTGATCTCCAGTCCCTCCTTTTTTGGAACTAAAAAGAATCGAGAGTACGTTCCGGATCCTACCTGCTCTGCGGGGACTTCTTGGATGACTCTTTTTTGCAGCAACGAGATGACCTCTGATGTTGCATGGTCTAGTTGGATGGGTGGTACACGTCTGGTAGAGACCGGTTTTGTTTTGGGTTTGGAAATAAAGGGAATCAGGTAACCTCTGGATATTACTGTGTGTACCCAACGATCTTGAGTGACAGTTAGCCAGATGCTTGGATACAGCGATAGATGACCCCTGACTGCCTCCAGAGACAGACAAGTCAGGCAACCCTTCAGGGTCGATGGAAGGGACGATCAGAGAAATCTTCTCCGTCTCCCTGATGTTGTGGACCTCCTCTGCCACGGGGGCGGCGTCTACCATTATATCCTCCCCCTCTGCCTCCGGGGGAGGGTCGACCTTGTGCCTGAGAGAAACCTTTCTGTGATTTGCGGAACCACATTTTCCCACCTGTATTAACTTTGGGAAAGGGTCTGGACGAGAGAGAGAAACGTACTCCGACGGCAAATAAGGTTTTCCCTTCCTGCTCGCATCTAGTCAAAGTCTCTTTCACTTGGGGTCCAAAAAGAGATGAACCATCAAAGGGAACATTAGTGAAGGAAGACTTGAAGGATTCCGTAAAATTACAAAGATGCATCTACGAATGTCTCCTGGGGGATATTCCTGCTGTGGCTGCCCTACTCGCTCCATCTGCCACATATGAGATCAGCCTCATGGAGGAGTTAGCTATGGAAGTAAAGGTGGAGCGCTCCATAGAAACCTTATCCATGGAACCTGGAGCTACTGAACCCTGGAGGGTGTCTCCTAACTCTTTCAGGAGATCCCTCTGAAGATGAGTAAAATGAGTCAGGTAATTCAGCGATCCTAGTGTAAATGCCGCTGAAGAAAAAGTACGCATCCCGTACCTATCCATCGTCCTGGACTTCTTGTTAGGAGGATGGATATTAGAAGACGTCTCAGATAATTTCTTCTTGGTAGCCGCTGCTACCACCACAGCATCAACTGGAACTCCCTTACTAAGGAAAGACTTGTCCTCAGGTGCTATCATAAACTTATTTGGCCTCCTTGGGATGGCTTCCACTGAATCTGGAGAGGTCCATGCTTTCCGCGATATGACCCCCAAAAGTTGGTAATAAGGCTGTGTCAACCAGGAGGTGGAAGGTCGGTAACCAAAGGCCTCAAGATACACCGATTCATCCACAGTAGGGTTAGAGGTCTTCCAATCCCTCCCTCTGTCTAAGGATTTCTAGGATGTCAGAAAAAGAGAGATCCTCAGAGGGGGATCTAGGGGACCCTTCCGATTCCTCTAAATCAGTGTCTGACGTGACAGACTCAGGTGAGTTGACATGCTTCCTCTTACAAAACCTCTTCCGAGGGGGCTCTCCAGTGGGATATAATCTGGGGAGGTCTAGGAAGAGGGGGCACCTCCAACGGGGGCTACTTGGGCCTCTGGCTCCCTATGCTGTGGGGGTGGCAGGGGGAAGAGGTTGCTGCCTGCTGCTGGTGAGAGACAGGTTTCAATGGAATGGCTTTCACAGAGGATAAAGCCTTCTCTATAGCTTCGAAAGCCCCCGCTCCGAAGAAGACCGCCACTCCGAGGGGGCGGATGGCTGACTCCTAGCAAGAGGGAATGGCTCCGAAGCAGAAGTGGGAGCCGAGGCTCAGAGAGGGAGGGTCGGTTCTGAGGAGAACCTAGGGTGACACTCCCACTTGGAGTAGACACGAGAGCATCGGTCCCAGAACCCTCTGCTACAGACCGAGCCATCGAGGCTCTGAGGAAACAGGTTGCAAAGAAAATGAAGATACATTCCCTTTGCTGCGATGAACTGTTCAATAAATAATCCACAAACCAAAAGACAGCTGGTTCACCCACGCTAACACTTTGCTGAAAAGCAAATAAACTGTCTGTGCAATCCAGTAAAAAAGTTCTGTTAAAATCCAGAATTTAATGAAAAGAATGAAATAAAACAAAATAAGAACAAAAATAATAAAAATTAAGTCCCTTGTCCAACGATAAGCGCTTTCGAATAGTTCTTCTTCAGATCGTATAATCAAATGGGACATTCATCTGTATATATAAGCCAATCAAAATTATTCACCCAATGAGAATAACACCACCAAGGTTCCAGCCAATCCATGTTTGGATTTCAACATCTGATTTGCATAAACCGGGTTAACAATCCCATTTTCTAAATGGATGCCTCACACAGCTTGCTAATGTTCAGTACTAATGAAATATGCAAAGTAGGTGATGTTAGTAACCAATAGCACTTCCAAAAGAAGTAACAGATGAAGCAGCTAGCTTTCATGCATACTTAGAAGCATGCCTCACACTAATGTACTGGAGAATATGCAAAATAGGTGAACTAAATAGCCAATAGTGGCTTCCAAAAAAACAGCAAAAGACGAATCTGCTAGCCTTCATGTATTCTTATTGAAAACTTGTCAAATAATCCCAAAAGCAGTTCTTTACATATTTCTAATATTCTATAAAGAAAAAATGGCACGAACAATAAATGGATGATCTAAGTAGCCTTTTGGTTTGAGGAAACAGGTTGAATCCCCAGAGCCGAAGGGTCCAAGACAGCGGAACCTGAAGTAATAGGCTCCGAGAGCGAAGCAGATGGAGGAGGAACAGTTGTCAGTAAAGGGGTCGGCTCTGAGACCTTTGGGTCTGGAGGGGCCAATTTTCTTGCCAGAGCTGGATCTGAAAGCAACCTCTTCACCACCCTCACAATGTCTTCATCTGATAGGGTCCTGGAGGATCTGGTGTAGACAGAAGGAGACCTCCTTCTCTCCAAAATAGGATATCTCAATGTGGGAGATACAGTCTCAATGTCAGGCAAAAGTTTCGGTACCGAAGATTGTCTCAGAACCGATGAAATCGACGGCACCAAAATAGATGAAGCTGAGTTGGAACCGGAACTTCTTGGCTCCAATGCTTTAGTCTTTTTTGTCAGCTCCGAAACCTGGGTCGATAATTTTCTCTTAGAGGATTTTGGAGCTGCCTGACCAAGTTCCAGCTGTTCCTGGAAGAAACTGGTCATGAGACCCCTGTCAATGAGTTTCCCCTTTCTCTCATTTAAATCTTTAGTGCTAAAAGCGTGACAAAAGGTGCAGGGTTCCTGCAAATGGGCGTCACCAAGGCAATACATGCAACTGGTTTGGCTGTCTGTAAGAGATATTTTCTGCGCACACCTATCACACTTTTTGAATCCCGAAGGGCGATGATCCTTATGCTCTATCTTTTGACATTTCTAGAAACGAAAGACAAATTAGATAAAAAAAAAAGTTAACAGTCAAACACATACAGGGAGGAAAGGCCCTCTAACTTAAATGGGCACTACGGCCTTCTAACTTAAACAGGCTATACAGTCTTAAGGGGGGAATAGGGGTTGAAAAACTTTCAAAAATCAGTCACATAAGAGAGAAGAAAAGTACAGTTTTGTACCTACCATAAATGTAGATGTCCGACAGATATGCAACTGCAGTCATAACATATGGGTTGTCCTGCCTCAGGCAGCCCTCGGTCAGCCGAATTCCAAAGTCTGGGTCCGGCGTCGGCTGGTGTCGCCTCCTCTCCGACGTCACAACGGCTGGAGTATATAGGCATCGGCCGACGCCATCTTCTTCAATGTTTCTTGCCCCAGATGCCAGGTGCCCTCCTAGGAAGGCTAAATTTGGTAAATGGATAAAAATAATCCCAAACATGCACAACAGTAAAACAGATACACCGTAGGAAGTACCCCCAGCTAATAGAAAAAGGGGTAGGGACCCAAAAAGAAAGTTACAGAGGGGTAGGAGGGTGGGAAAATCTGACTGCAGTTGCATATCTATCGGACATCTACATTTATGGTAGGTACAAAACTGTACTATGTCCTTCAAGAATGCAACTGCAGTCATAACATATGGGATGAATATGATAGCCAAGCTGGGGGTGGATGGAACTATGAGAAGGATGGTGTAGCTAAAATCCCCTGCAGGACTGCCGAAGCAAAGCCTGCTCGGGATCTGGAGTATAAGGGCAGGTTGTAGTGCTTGGTAAATGTATGCACGGAGCTCCATGTAGCAGCCTCTAAAATGTCCTTTGTTGCCACTCCTCTTAGGAAAGCTGTGTAAGTGGCTATAGCTCTGGTGGAATGTGGTCTAATATTGGGTGGCACACCTTTTCCATGGTAAGAATAGCAGAATCTGATGCAGTGTCCAATCCATTTTGAAATTGTTTGCTTGGAGATTGCTATTCCTTGTACTCCAGCAGCATAGGCTACAAACAGTTGGTCAGACTTTCTGGTGGCCTTAGTTCTGTCCAAGTAGTAACGTAGTTGCCTGTGTATGTCCAAAGTATGCAGCAGTTTTTCCCCCTTATTTTGAGGATTGGGGAAGAAAGTAGGCAGGTGAATAGCTTGATTTAGAGACACCCTGGAAATAACTTTTGGCATGAATGTAGGATTGGTTCTTAGAGAAACTCTGTCTTGATGAAAAATGAGGAAGGGAGGCACTGCCATGAGTGCCTGTATCTCCGAAACTCTTCTTGCAGATGTGACTGCCAATAAGAAGACCGTTTTCCATGAAAGAAATTGCATTTCTGAAGTTGCTGCTGGCTCAAATGGAGGAAGAGTTAATTTTTCCAACACGAAATTGAGGTCCCATGCAGGTACTGGCTGTTTTCTGGGAGGTTTGATATTCTTTATCCCTCTTAGAAACTGTCTTAGCAGAGGATGAGAAAACACTGGTGGGTCACAGTTGTATTTAGCTGAGATTGCTGAGGCATGAATCTTTATTGAAGAGTACGAGAGTCCAGTATGAAACAGTTCTGCCAAGTATTCTAAAATCTGAGGTATACTCAGTAATGTTGTGCCCTAACCCCTGTTGGCATTCCAGATGCTGACTCTTCCACTTGGCTGAATAGGTTCTTCTGGTGGAAGGTCTGCGTGCTTCTAGCAAGATCTCTTGAACTGTTTTGGAAAGAGAGACAGATGGAGAAGTCATGGTAGCCTCCAGGCTGTCAGATGCAATGTTTTCAGGTCTTGATGTACAGTCCTGTAATTGTGTTGTGTTAGGAGCAGGGGCCATAGGGTCAGAGGCCATGGTTTGGTCCGAGTTATGCTCAATAGCAATGGGTACACCAGTGTTGCCTTGGCCAGTCTGGAGCTATCAAGATGCCTGTTGGTTGTTCTGCTTTGATCTTCAGTATCACCTTGGTCAGCAGAGGCAGAGGAGGGAATGCATAAATTTTTAGAGAATTCCAGCTGAAGGAGAGAGCATCCATTTTCCAGGCTAGAGGATGGTGAGTCCTTGTGCAGAACTTTTCCAGGTGATGATTTAAGTGGGAAGCAAAAAGATCTACGTCCGGTCTTCCCCATGTCTTTGTCAGTTGAGAGAAAATGTGAGGGTGCAGCATCCATTCGTGTGGATCCATGAAATTTCTGCTCAGCTTGTCCGCCAGTACATTGTCCTTGCCTGGTACAAACTGGGATTGTAAATGTATCTTCAGGCTCAGGGATTTTTCCCAGAGAAGCATTGTTAGTCTGCAGAGGGATAAGAATGAGTGCCTCCCTGCTTGTTTATGTACCACATGACAGTGGTGTTGTCTGTCCTTATTAGCAAATGTCCTTGTTGTAGTGATTTTTCAAAAGTCTCGATTGCATGTATCACTGCCAACATCTCCTTTTGGTTTATGTGCAGATGTCTTTCCTTTGGCGTCCAAAGACCTTGAATGCATCTGCCCTCCATGTGCGCCCCCCATTCATGGTCTGAGGCGTCTGTTGTAATCATTTGGCCTGCTTGAGGTCTGTTGAAAGACATGCCTTTGTTTAGCTGACTGGCTTGAGCCCACCATAAAAATTCCTTTTGCAGACATGGAATAAGTGGGATTACGTCCTCTAGGCTTTGGCTGTGTTGAGACCATAAGTTTTTTTAAAATACCATTGCAGCTTTCTCATATGAAGTCTTGCCAAAGGCATCAGAAGAATGCAAGATGCCATGAACCCCAGGGCCTGCAGGATTTTCCTTGCAGTCAGCTGGGAGAGTTTTGCTAGGCCTTTGAAGTACTCTGGTAAATGCTGCTGTTTTTCCTCTGTGAAGTAGGCCATTTGGTTTTCTGTGTCCAGTTTGGCTCCTAGGAAGATAATCTGTTGGGATGGCAGTAGTCTTGACTTCTGAATGTTGACTGTGTATCCCAAGGCCTGCAGTAGATACATGACATAGTCCAAGTTTTCTTTTAAGGTTTGTTTGTTGTCTGCTTCTATGAGGCAGTCGTCTAAGTAGGGGTATATTTGAATCCCCTGTAGTCTGCAGTGTGCCACTACTGATGCCAGGAATTTCGTGAACACTCTGGGTGCAGTAGATAAGCCAAACGGCAATGCTGAGAAATGATAATGCTCTGTCACTGCAAGAAATCTGAGGTATCTTCTGCAGCTGTGTCTTATTGGGACATGCAGGTATGCCTCCTTGAGGTCCAGAGTGACCAGCCAAGACCCCTTGCCCAGCATGGGAAGGAGTTGCTGCAGCGTCAGCATTTTGAACTTTGGCACAATGAGAAAAGTATTTAGAGTTGACAAGTCCAGTATGGGTCTCCATTTGTTTTCTTTTCTTGGAACAAGGAACAGTCTTGAATAAAATCCCTGGCCTTGCTCCTGAGGAGGAACCCTTTCTACTGCTTTTATACTTAACAGCTTGGAAACTTGAGTGAGTGCCTCTGCCCTTTGATGATGTGGCAGGTTTGGCATGCCTTGTCTTATTGGTAATGTGTGGAAGTGGAATCTGTAACCCTTGTCTATTAAATCCAGAATCCAGTTGTCCTTGGTTGAGATATGCCAGTTTTGTGAGAATAAGGATAATTTTCCGCCCAAAGGTGCTTCTCTTTGAGCATTTGTAGGCAGTACGAAAGTCAAGTCATTGTGATTGTCCTTGTGGTGCAGCTGAACTGTCTGCGCCACTTCTTTGATTTGGAGGTTGCCATTGACGGCCCCTGTAAGATGCTCAGTATTGACCTCTACCTCGGGCACATCTGCTTTTTCCCCTTTGAAACTGCTCAGAGCCTGGGAAGGACCAATTCTTTGAGGGCCAGTTTCTGCTGAATCTGGGTGGCTGAACCTGAAGGAAATCCTTGACTGTCTGTACTGATTTTGCTTTTTCCTCTATGGATTTCAACACATCTTGTGCATTAGCACCAAAAAGCTTTTGTTTTTCCAGAGGTGCATCCAGTAACTTTACTTTAACATGGTCAGGCAAAGACTGATCTTTTAACCAAGCATGTCTACATATCACAACCCCAGTCATAGCTGCCCTACATGAAGCTTCCAGTGCATCATAACCACACTGAAGAAAATGGTTATTAACCTGCTGAGTGTTATGTATATGATCCTGCAATGCCTTTTTATCAATAGGCTCAGGGGAAGCTAACTTTTTCTGTAAATCATCCAGTAGAAAATCTTGGTACTGAAACATGTGAAAAAGGCAGTTAAGTGACCTCATGGCTAGGGTTGTATAGGTATAAACTTTTTTACCCCATCTCTCCAGGGACCTTGCTTCCCTGTCCGCTGGTAGTGGGTTTTTGGCAGAGGAGGTAGCCACTCCCTTGGGGCCCTGTGAAATAGTTTCTAGATCCAGCAAGTGGGCCTTAAAAAGGTGCTTGTGAGTGTTAGGGACCCTAAAATATCTGTCCGGCTTGACAGGAGCAGGAGGAAGAGAATCAGGGTTAACACTGGAGTCAGAGAAGACATCATCCAAAACATCCATAACTGGCGGAATAGCCAAGGGTCTGTGCTGGGGAAGCTTGAGGAAGGTACGAAGCCTTTTCCTGGAATCAGAGAATTCCTGACCCTGCCATTGAAAATGTTCCCTCATGGAATGCAGGACTTCACCAAATGAGAAATCCTCTGGAGGGGAGGCAGAGGGAATTGATTCCTCAGCATCAGAGTCCTCGTAGGCCTGGAAGGATTCTTCTTTGGTATCAGAATACTCAGAATCCCCAGAGGCCTCATCTGAAGAGAGGTCGTCCGCCTGCTCAGTTCTGGACCTTTTCTCTGCAGGTGGCTGAGAACCCCTGTCCGGATGAGGCTGAGACCCCCTGATAAGGGAAATAAGATCTGCAGCAAGAGACATGATTTGCTTATCGGATGAAGGGGCCTGGGCAGCAGGTTTAGGATGGGCCTTGGCCTGACTGGCGGCCTTAGCACGTGCAAAGGCCTTGATGGACATGGATACAGGAGGCCTAGCAGCCCCACGTGCTGGCGTAACCTTGTCCACAGAAATGGTGGCGGGAAGATCTAGAACTTCAGTTTCTGGAGGAAAATCAACAACCGGCACCGGAGAGATCTCAGAGACCGAAGGCCGTGTTAACGCTGTGTCGTCGGCCTGGAGCGGTTGATTTACCACTTCCGAAGGGACCGGAGTACTAGCGGAGGGTTTAGGAGTAGCATCGGTAGTGGACGTGGGTGGAGGATGTCGGTCCCGGTCCTTTCGTTTTTTAGCAGATTGGGTAGTCGGTTGATCCGACGGCATGATATACGCAAAAGATTCAGCGAAAAAGTCCTCGGCAAATTCTGCCCGGCGCCTGAGAGTGCGCTTATTAAAGCAAGCACAGGCAGCACAGGCCGAGACGTCGTGATCTGGGCCCAGGCAAGGAAGGCAGAGAGAATGGAAGTCCTTATGAGGTATTTGTTTACCACAAGACAAACAATTATTAACTTTCTCAATTTGTTCTGACATCGGCTGAGGCAAGAAAAAATGTTCCCCAACGGGGTACTTAGCTTTTAGATGACTTCGGTACTGAAAACACAGGAGCTGACCGACCGGCACTTGCGAACTGCTTCTGCTTCGGGCACCACGCGGCAAGAAAGACTGAAGAAGATGGCGTCGGCCGATGCCTATATACTCCAGCCGTTGTGACGTCGGAGAGGAGGCGACACCAGCCGACGCCGGACCCAGACTTTGGAATTCGGCCGACCGAGGGCTGCCTGAGGCAGGACAACCCATATGTTATGACTGCAGTTGCATTCTTGAAGGACATCTATATAATTATATATCTATATGATAAAAAAAAGTAGGAAAAGACTAAATATAGCAAAAAATAGTTTTACTTAGCCAACGAGCCAGTAAGACAACCTCGAAGCTTTCGTGGCAAATGAGATCCGGGGATCTGCCGTGAGGCACCATGGGATAGGGGCTAGCCTCGAGCCAGTAAAAGCTCTCGAGCTTTAGTATCGTCCGAGTCGGAGCCGAATATTGGCTTCGAACCCATCCAGCAAGAATTACGGTGAGATAGGACTACATAAAATCTACAATTTCACATGGAATGTGTGTGTCTGTTTACTTATTTATGTATGTATAAATTTGTACTGGCTATTTCTAATTTGAAACTAGACTATCTAGTGTAAAGGAATATGCATGCAATAAATGCGATTAATTTCTTGTGATGTCATGACATTTCAGTTACAATTGAAGCCCTACCTTTCAACCTAATAGTGAACTGAGAAAAGCCTTGGCAGAAACATTTAATTGGCTAAAGTAGTTACCAAAGTCCAAGATAAAAGAGTAGACAACAGTAACTTTACTCAAAAGTGTTACACAACAGCAAAAAGGTACGAGCAGAAGACAGAGTCCATATGACTCGAAGATGACTAGTTACTCCAGAAGAAATACCCTCTACAACTTATCCCTCCACTGTTTCTAAAGAATGAGTCCTCACTGAGCTCTTCATAGTTAAGAACAATACAGCAATGAGCCCTAATTATATCCAGGTATGCCTCCTATAGTTTGAAAAATGACCCCTCAGGCCCACTAGAATGTCTGTTCAGCCACAGCCTTCAGACAGGTTTTGTCCCTAGGGAATAAAGGATTGCAACAGTCATCTCTCTACATAAAGGTGGACCATCAACAGACCCAGGGAACTGCAGACCCATAAGTTGGACTAGTCTTATACACAAAGGCATGGAAAAAGTTAGTAATAACACGAGTACCTTTGCTTTATTACACAAACTGTGCACGAGCCTCCTGAAAGTTCTACAAAATAGGACATCATGCAAGATACATAACCTTCCTGGTTAGTACACTGCAATGGTGTTTACAGACATACCTACATGAAAAAAATGGAAAAACCGCTTCATAGGCGTAATAATGAGACCCTGAAAGTATAAAACTGTACAATGGTAATATTTTTTTTCTTTTACTTGCTTAGTTACACTGTTCAAAGTTAATACCTGAAAAGTTGATACATTTTCATATTGAAACCACTTGCAATGTATCCAGTTATGGTTGCCAGAACTTCTCAGGTTTTAATACAATGTTTGCATCTGGTCCAAGTTTGGGTGAAGTTGCCAAATTAAACAAACAGCACATAAAGTTGCAAAACTATGCAGCTGCTGCAAGGAGACATTACCTACACAGGAAATAAACTGCGTCACTAATCACCAGAACACTTTGTATTTACCTTCCCCTTTTCCACCACACAATACATACACAAATGATGTACATACATACATATGTATATGTCCAGCTTAACACTTTGACTGTAATGTAAAAATTTTTCAGTGGAACTGCTAGTGTGATTTTTTTTAAATGTATCTATTGCTTTAAAGGGGGGGGCTGAGTCCTTTGAACCCACTGATGGTCAACAGACATAATCACACTTTAGAATAAGAGAAAAAGCCTCTTAAACTGTGAAATAAGGTAAGAACTCTCACAATGTGGATAGTAATATTAGTAAGTAAATGGAAAGCACTGCGAGGACTGGTAAAGCAACCCATGAATGGAGATTATGTTTTGAAGGAAAGAATAACTACCTAGCAAAATTAAGAAAACTATGTAATAACACTCAACATCATTCTGAACTTCTCTTTGGTGGAATCCCTACTCTGACCCCAATTACTTAGCCAACAGCAATCACATTTGCTACACATTTCACCCATGAAACACCCATTCCAGTACCACCCATGCCAGATTCCCTTACCCCCATCATTACTAAAAATATATTCTTAAGGTATTA
This sequence comes from Protopterus annectens, assembly GCF_019279795.1. NCBI lineage: Eukaryota > Metazoa > Chordata > Ceratodontiformes > Protopteridae > Protopterus > Protopterus annectens. The sequence continues at coordinate 245,543,454 of NC_056741.1, read as the reverse complement.
TCTAAAAACAAAAACACTTCCTCCATGGGTCCTGATGACATACCTAGGTGCTTATTAAACAGCACCTGAAGGCTGTCCCTGAATCTCCTCTTAAAATCATTTAACCTAAGCATGGACACAGGCTACGTACCCAAATCCTGACACACTGCTGTGTTTATGTATCTCCAAATGAGTGGCCCTACAACTGACCCTGGGAATTGAAAAACATTTAGCCTTAAGATTCTGATCTGGAAAGCTAAGAAGCAAATCAAAACTGATCTCATCAATTATACTATTAAAAACTCCATTAAATTTGACCCCCAACAATTTGGCTTTCTCAGAAGATCATGCCTGTTAAACCTTGTTAACTAAATTTGCAGACAACTGCAAACTGGATGCAATTGTTAAAAACTATTCAGATATTAGCAGCCTTCAGAAAGAACATATCTTAGGTAACATCTGGTGTATGGAAAATGTTTATTTATTCATCCATTTATTTATTTAATTATTTACATTTGTTAACCGGGTAGTCTCTGGCTGGCCAAGTAGCCTGTTTTCAGTGGAAACCTGGGGAGAAAAGCTCCATAGCAATAGCACAAAAGATTACAAAAACTTTACAAAGGTTTACAAAAAATATACAAAAAAGTTTAACAGTTGCCTACAATCACAATTTACAAAAAGAGAATGTAAAACAGAAAACATTAAATTTCCTAAGCCTTATATAGACAGTAATATGAACTCATTAGATACATACCATAACTAAAATAAACCACTGCAAGATTTTCATTTGGTAAAAAGTAAGACAAGGAGAATATAGCAGGAAAGAACAGTTGATTGATGGCACAAGAAACTAGCCAGGAGTATTACAGAAGTATAGCCAATGTTGGGTAAGGTATTCCTTTAGGAGGAGTTTGATGCTATGACTATCTGTGTTTTTTAGTATATTCTAGAATATCAGCTTCCATTGTTTGGCTACTTTAAAGGAGAAGAGGGAGTCACCAAAGTAATTATGGGACTTTGTTACCTTGAGTATAAGTTTATCAGATGATCTAAGGGTCCTGGGGTTGGTATTTAGTTGCACTAGGTCGGAGAGTGCAGGGCAGTTTTCGGGTTTGTGGATAATGGAGTTGTCAAGTGGTGAGCTGACTGAATGATAACAGACTGAGAAATTCAAGTAAGTGTAGTTTTGGATGAGCAAGATAATAATGGGTCCGGTTGGGTATAATAGCAGCAAATGTGGCTATTTTATTATAGTAGGTATGAAGTAGATGTACTGCAGTGGTGGTGCTGCAGTAGCGTTGTCGCCTCACAGTAAGACGTTGTCCGGTTCGATTCTCAGCTAGAGCATCTTGTGTGTAGAGACATGTATGAATGGGCATACCTTCGTTGAAGGTTGTGTGTCAGGGCTGGCAACTCAGCACGTACAAATCTACTGCCAATCACTAGTGGACCGGAGTTCCGCTGTGGCAACCCCTAACCGGGAAAAGCTGAAAGACACAACAAGGTATGAAGTAGATGTAAATCAGACATGCGCATGTTAGTGAGAAATTGAGAACAGTAGAGAAGAGTAGACAGGAGGTGGGATCTAGCTGTGGCTAGTCTGGTGTTTTGAGTAAGTAAGGTTTGGCCCTATATAGTGCACCAAGTTAATGCAAACTTTAGTTGTGAGTGATGTGCGTTTATCAAATGTTAGGTTGTTGTCTACTGTAACACCACATACTTTTGTTTGGTTAACTGGTTTAACTATAGTGCCAATAGTGGAGTAGATGGAGAGAGGAGGTGGGTTGGCTTTGGATTTCCTGTTGGAGAAGATGATTAACTTTGTTTCGTTTCAGGATGAGTTTAAGTTCATTTAGGCAATTTTCATGACCTAGAAATGATTTTTGCAGTCTATTCTGGAGTTCTTGGGTTGTAGGAGCAGAGCAAATAAGAGTAACATCATTGGCATATTGAATGATAGAAGCAGATTTACTGGCAGTGTCCAGACTATTTGTGAATATAATAAAAAGGAGAGGGCCAAAGATGGCACCCTGAGAAACCCCAACAGAGACTGGGAGGAGTGTGGAGAGTTTATTATCACATTTAGTTGCCTGTTATCGATTAGTAGGTTAGCTAAAGAAAGTACAGTTTTGTACCTACCATAAATGTAAATGTCCGATAGATATGCAACTGCAGTCATAACATATGGGTTTGTCCTGCCTCAGGCAGCCCTCGGTCGGCCGGATTCCAAAGTCTGGGTCCGACGTCGGCTGATGTCGCATTTCTCTCCGACGTCAGGGCGGCTGGAGTATATAAGCATCAGCCGACGCCATTTTCTTCAGTGTTTCTTGCCCCAGATGCCAGGTGCCCTCCAAGGAAGGCTGTAATCAAATTGGAAGACAAAAACAGGATTCCAGACAAATAAGATAGCAATAAACAGATACACCATAACAGATATCCCCAGCTAAGAGAAACAGGGATAGGAGTGGACCCAAGGCATAGAGGGGTATGGAGGGAGGGAAAATCCGACTGCAGTTGCATATCTATTGGACATCTACATTTATGGTAGGTACAAAACTGTACTATGTCCTTCAAGAATGCAACTGCAGTCATAACAAACGGGTAGAATACCATAGCTTAGCTGGGGGAGGAGGATGCTCTAGGAAAGAGATGGTGTGGCAATCAAACTCTGCAGGACTGCCGAAGCAAAGCCTGCTCTGGATCTGGAGTATAGAGGGAGATTGTAGTGTTTGGAGAATGTATGCACGGAGCTCCATGTAGCAGCTTCTAGAATGTCCTTTGTAGGCACCCCTCTTAAGAATGCTGTAGAGGTGGCTGTAGCTCTGGTGGAGTGTGGTCTGACATTGGCTGGAACATTCTTCCCATGGAAGGAATAACAAAATCTGATGCAATGTCCAATCCATTTTGAAATAGTCTGTTTTGAAATTGCTTTTCCTTGTACACCAGGGGCGTAAGCTACAAAAAGTTGATCAGACTTCCTACTGGTCTTGGTTCTGTCCAGGTAGTAGCGAAGTTGTCTGTGAATGTCCAAGGTATGTAACAGTCTTTCCCCTTTGTTCTCAGGATTGGGGAAGAAAGCAGGCAGATGAATAGCTTGATTTAAAGAAACCCTAGATACCTTTGGCATAAAAGTAGGGTTGGTTCTTAAGGAGACCCTGTCTCTGTGAAAGATTATGAATGGTAGTATTGCCATTAGGGCCTGTAGTTCCGAAACCCTTCTTGCTGAGGTAATTGCCAACAGGAAAGCTGTCTTCCATGAGAGGAATTGTAAGTCCACTGAAGCTGCTGGCTCAAACGGAGGTAGAGTCAGTTTTTCTAGGACAAAGTTAAGGTCCCAAGCTGGCACTGGAGCCTTTCTTGGTGGCTTAATGTTCTTGATTCCCCTGAGGAATTGCCTTAGCAAAGGATGTGAAAACACAGGCAGATCGGTATTATATCTAGCTGAAATAGCTGAAGCATGTATCTTTATGGAAGAATATGAGAGTCCATTCTGTAGCACATCTGCCAAGTATTCCAGGATGAGCGGGATGTTCAATAATGATGCATCATGTCCCTTGCTGGTATTCCAAATGTTGAATCTCTTCCATTTTGCTAAGTAAACCTTTCTGGTGGATGGTCTTCGAGCTTCTGTTAATATCCGCTGAACTTCCTTGGAGAGAGATAGATTGAGGTTATTCATGGGATCTCCCAGGCTGCGAGCTGCAGTGTCTGAAGGTTTGGATGCACTGTTTTGAAGTTGTGTTGAGTCAAAAGTAGGGGCCATTGTGGAAGGGCCCACTTCTTGTTGTGACATATGCTCCGTAGTAGTGGGTACCAGTGTTGTCTTGGCCAGCCTGGAGCTATTAGGATCCCCTTGGTTCTCTCTGCTTTGATCTTTAGTAATACTGTGGTCATCAGTGGCAGAGGTGGAAATGCATAGATTTTTAGGAAGTTCCAGTTGAATGAAAGAGCATCTATTTTCCAAGCTTGTGGATGGTATGTCCTTGAACAGAATTTTTGTAGATGATGGTTGAGGTGAGAGGCAAATAGGTCTACTTCTGGCCTGCCCCATGTCGAGGTGAGTTGTGTGAAGATCTTCGGATGTAACCTCCACTTGTGTGGATCTATGAAATTCCTGCTTAGGCTGTCCGCCAGCACATTGTCTTTGCCTGGAACAAACTGGGATTGTAACTGTATATTTAAGCTCAGTGATTTTTCCCAAAGATTCATTGTCAGTCTGCAAAGGGGGTAAGAATGGGTGCCCCCTTGCTTGTTTATATACCACATCACAGTGGTGTTGTCTGTCCGTATCAATAAATGGCCTTGCTGAAGTTGTTGTCGAAAAGCCTTGATGGCATGCATTACTGCCAGCATTTCCTTTTGGTTTATATGCAGATGTGTTTCCTTTGGAGACCATTGTCCTTGTATACATCTGCCTTCCATGTGCGCCCCCCATCCAAGGTCTGAGGCGTCTGTCCTCATGGTCTGTGTTATCTGAGGTTTTTTGAATGACATACCTGTGTTTGCCTGGCTTACCGAGGCCCACCATAGGAATTCCTTTTGTAGGCATGGAATGAGCGGTATGGTTGCCTCTAAGTTGTTGCTGTGCTGAGACCATAGGCTTTTTAGGTACCACTGAAGCTTTCTCATGTGTAGTCTTACTAATGGAACCAGGAGAATGCAGGATGCCATGTAACCCAGGGCCTGTAGGAATCTCCTTGCAGTCATCTGGGTGAGTTTTGCCAAACCTTTGAAATATTGAGTTAACTTCTCTTGCTTGTCTTCTGTCAGGTAAGCCATTTGAGATGCTGTGTCTAGATTGGCTCCTAAGAAGGTCATTTGCTGGGATGGTTGAAGTCTTGACTTTTGGAAGTTGACTGTGCATCCCACAGCCTGAAGTAATTGTATGACATAGTTTAAGTTTTTTGTCAACATCAGTTTGTCCGCTTGTATGAGGCAGTCTTCCAGGTACGGGTAAATTTGGATCCCCTGGAGCCTGCAATGAGCAATTACTGAAGCCAGGCATTTTGTGAATACTCTGGGCGCAGTAGATAAGCCAAATGGCAATGCTGAGAATTGATAATGCTCTGGCCCTGCAAGAAATCTGAGGTATCTTCTGCAGCTGTGTCCGATAGGGACATGCAGGTATGCCTCCTTGAGGTCCAGAGTAACCAGCCAAGACCCCTTGCCCAGCATGGGAAGGAGTTGCTGTAGAGTCAGCATTTTGAACTTTGGTACTATGAGAAAAGTGTTTAATGCAGACAAATCCAGTATTGGTCTCCATTGAGTTTCTTTTCTTGGAACAAGGAACAGTCTTGAGTAAAACCCCTGGCCTTGTTCTTGTTGTGGAACTCTTTCTATTGCTTTGATCTGAGCAAGCAGAGAAATTTGCTTGATAGCCTCTACCCTCTGGTTTTGTGGTAGGTTTGGCATGCCTTGTTTTCTTGGTAAGGTATGAAAATGGAACCTGTAACCTTGATTTATAATGTCCAAAATCCATTTGTCCTTTGTCAATCTGTGCCAACTGTCTGAAAACAGAGATAATTTTCCACCCAAGGGAGCTTCTATTTGCTCCTTGGTCAGCGGACGTAGAGGAAAGTCATTGAGATTGTGCCTGTGGGGCAGGGGAGACCCCTGTGTCACTTCTTTGGTTTGCTGGCCGCCATTGTCGTCCCCTGTAAGGACCTCTGTATTGTCCTCTTCCTCGGCCACGCCTGTTTTTACCCCTTTGAAATTTTTCAGGATTAGGAAAGGACCAGTTTTTTGAAGGCCAACTCCTGCTGAATATGGGGGGCTGAACCGGGAGGAAATCTTTGACCGTCTGAACTGATTTTGCTTTTTCCTCGATGGACTTTCAACACATCTTTAGCATTAGCACCAAAAAGCTTGTTCTTTTCCAAGGGTGCATCCAGAAGTTTTGCCTTAACATGATCTGGTAGAGGTTGTTCTTTTAACCATGCATGTCTGCGAATGACTGCCCCTGTCATAGCTGCCCTACATGAAGCTTCCAATGCATCATATCCACACTGTAGAAAGTGATTGCTGACTTGCTGAGAATAATGTACAGCTTCCTGCAAAGACTTCCTGTCTAAAGGATCAGGAGAGGCCAATGTTTTCTGTAAATCATCTAACAGGTAATCCTGATATTGTAACATATGAAAGAGGCAATTCAGAGCTCTCATAGATAAAGTAGTGGAGGTGTAGACCTTTTTCCCCCATCTCTCTAAAGACCTAGCTTCCCTGTTGGAAGGCAAGGGATTTTTAGAGGTGGAAGCTGAAACACCTTTAGGTCCCTGAGAAATAGTTTCTAAATCAACAGCATGGGCCCTGAATAAATGGGAATGTGTTTCAGGGACCCTGTAATATCTGTCTGGCTTGGCTGGAGCAGGAGGAAGAGAATCAGGGGTAACACTGGAGTCAGAATATAGACCATCCAAAACATCAAGCACAGGAGGAATAGCTAAGGGCCTGTGCTGGGGCTTTTTAAGGAAGGTTCGAAGGTGCTTTCTGGAATCAGAATATTCCTGGCCTTGCCACTTGAAATGTTCCCTCATGGTATGCAGAACTTCCCCAAAAGAAATATCCTCAGGAGGGGAGGCCGAGGGGATGGAATCCTCTGCATCCGAGTCCTCATAGGTCTGGAAGAGCTCTTCCTGGCCATCGGAGTGGACAGAGTCCTCAGAATCTTCATCTGAAGGGATAGGGTCAGAGGGTTCAACCTGGAGCCTCTTATCAGAAGGAGGCTGGGATCCTCTCTCAGGATGGGCCTGTGAACCTCTAATCATGGAAATTAAGTCTGCAGCCATAGTCATGATTTGTGTCTCTGGAGTAGGCTGAGGTAAGGCTTTAGCAGCAAGGTGTTTGGTCTTGCTGGCTGCCTTAGCACGAGTGTAGGCCTTAATAGACATGGCCATAGGAGGCCTAGCAGCTCCACGTGCAGGAGTGACCTTATCTACAGCAATGGTCTCGGGCATTTCCTCGGTTTCAGTATCCAGAGGAAAATCTATAACTGGCGTCGGAGTGGTATCCGGAATCGGAGTCGCCGGTAATGCGGTGTCTTCGGTTCGGAGCGGTGAAATAACCGTCTCAGGGGGAACCGGAGCACTCGCGGTAGGTTTTGGCGTGGAGTCGGTGGTAGACGAGGGCCGAGGATGTCGGTCCCGGTCTTTTCGTTTCTTGGGAGTTTGCGATGTTGGAAGTTCTGACGGGATTGTATAAGCAAATTTTTCGCCGAAAAAGTCTTCAGCGAACTCCGCCCGGTGCCTGAGAGTGCTCTTATTGAAGCGAGCACAGGCGACACAGGCCGAGACGTCGTGGTCTGGGCCAAGGCAAGGAAGACAGTAAGAGTGGAAATCCTTATGAGGTATTTGTTTACCACAAGACAGACAAATGTTAACTTTTTCAGTAATTTCTGACATCGGCTGAGACAAGAAAAGGTCCCCAACGGGGTACTTAGCTTTTTTGATGACTTCGGATTCGAAGAATACAGGAGCTGACCGACCGGCACTTGCGAACTGCTTCTGCCGGGCACCGCGGCAAGAAAGACTGAAGAAAATGGCGCCGGCTGATGCTTATATACTCCAGCCGCCTGACGCCGGAGAGAAATGCGACATCAGCCGACGCCGGACCCAGACATTTCCCACGAGGGTTACGGGCTTTTAAGAGCCAGCAACACACCGCTTGATAATTCAGACAGTGATGATCTAATATTCAAAGGCTGCTGGCTTACGGCACCAATTGTGCATATGGGGGGGTCAGATCCCTGTAGAAAGAACAGCTTCTTTTGTAAAAGTTACAAGAACAATTACAATGATGTTTTTTGCTTTGAATGAAATGAAAATTTACATAAGTATGAAACTGAGCAGATACAAAACAAAAACAGAGAAGAAAGAGAGAGATTTATTGGGCTGATTCTTGCTTTTGGAAGCGTAAAGTTTTTCACCCTTCAAAATTTAACCCCGGATTCAGATACTGACTTTCCACCTCTTCAGCTGCTAATGATTCAGCGGGGCAGCAGCAGCTTTTGAGCGATGGCAACAATTCCAGACGAGGATACAAAAAGAAAGATTTTTTAACGGGGTTCTTTCTCGGGTGAAGGGCAATCTAGACAAACATTCAAGAGGGTAGATGGACTTGATTTTTCTAGCCCTGTCTTATTTAGTGATAATAATGTTGTTAACATTTCTGGTTGTATCTCCAATGAAGAATGAACTACTAACTGTAATATGGTCTTAAATTTGTTCCCACTGTCTTTCCTAGACACCATTTATTGAAACAAGAGCTCTTTAAATTTATTAGAAAGTTTCTAATGTGATACATAGTGATACTGATGGTGATTCTAGTTTAGATAGCTATTATTCCTGTTTTTCTGATGACTTTTCTTCTCCTTTATATTCCTCAGCTTATTCTATGCTTTTATAAAAAGGTATTAATTTTCATAGCAGTTTATTCCCATATATAAAATTGTAATATTACACATTTTTCTGAAATGATTCATTTAAATGTATGTAGAAATGATCAAAATTGTGTAATATGACTAAAATGAATGGTTGGCTATGAAAATCTTTCAAGTAGACATGATATTGTCATCAAAAAAAAATAAATAAGGGTAAAATTGTTATTTTTTTTAATAAAGCAGTATCTAGACATGTGTATGGAACATTTAAATGATTCATTAACTTTTTAGATTAGTGATTATGATAAATATACAACAGCTATTAAAGAATGTACTACTTTATTAGATAAGGGGGTTAGACTTGGATATATCTCTAAGGATGATTTTGATAAAAGTTTTGTTTAGAGAATTGTAATTTATTGTTTCAGCTAGTAATTATTTTTGTCAAAATATAGGCATAATTGTCCTTAATTATCTGTCATCTTATGTATTTAAGCTAGAATCCTATATTAGAGACTCTTTTGATTTCATTGATAAATTAAGTCATATCATCTGGACAGATAATATGTTTTGATTAGTGTAGATGTTGTTAGTCTTTACACTAACATCAAACATTCTGATGGCTTGCAGGCATTATTTTACTTTTTGGGAGATAATCCTACCACCCACTATATCATGGACTTGACTTCCTTTTGTTTATCTAATAATTTCTTTAGTTTCAATCAATCTATTTACCATCAACTGAGCAAAGGGCATGGGGGGCATCTTCCTTGCCCCCCATATATGCCAATTTTTATGGGTAAATTTGAGTTAGAATATGTATACACTAATAAATTTTATAAACATCATGTTTGTGGTTACTACCGCTACATAGATGATTTAATATTTCTTTGCAGCGGTGGTATTGAATATGTTCATGAGTTTTTTTCAGATCTTAATAATAATAAATATAATCTACGGTTTGATGGTTTACAATTTGGTGGTCAAGTCCATTTTCTAGATATTTTGTTAACAGGTATATTGGGTGATCAAATTCATACTACTGTATATCGTAGTTTATGGACCTTTTATGGCACAAGTTGCCATCCCCCTCATACTTTATCTGCTATTCCCTATGGAGAAATTATAAGATTATCCAGATTGTGTAATAATGAATTTGATTTAGAACAGAATATATATGATAGTATTACTATGTTCTTAAAAAGAGGATATAATATGGATATATTAGATTTTTGTATTAATAAATTAATGAATAAAACTAGTTCCATTAATGGTAATAAATCGATTATTAGTAAAAATATGGAAATGAATAATTACTTGCCTTTTATTAATAAGGTTAGTTCTAATAGTAATTATAATAAATGTTCAAGGAGTTCTACACATGAAGTGCAAGATATTTATTTTGTCACTACATACAATTTATGTAGTGATAGAATTTGGAATATTATTAAATATTTTTGGAAATTTTTAATTTTAGATAAAAATCTTTATAAAATTTTCCCTGTTGTTCCTAAAATATCTTACAAGAGAGGCCAAAATTTATCTGATAAATTAATTAATACTTATTATATTTCTCCATTAGATAATATATATACAAATTTGATTACAGTAGGTACCAATCCTTGTGGCCAGTGTAATATATGTAAATTCATTAAACCATATTTTGACAATATTAATGGTATTCCATTTATTCCTACTAATAATTTTTCATGTAATTCTGTAGGGGTTATTTATTGTGTTAGATGTCCAAATTATACTATATTGGTGAGACAAAAAGAAAATTTAAAACTAGAATGCAGGAGCATGTTAGAGATATCAGAAAAAGAGTACTAACTAGCCCTATTGCTGCACATTTTATGGAATGTCATAACAGTAATATAGAAATGTTTGAATGTTGTGTTTTAGAAAATATTTTCATTAGAACTGGAGATGATAAATTAATTAAAAATATTTTGTTATTTAAAGAAACCATTTATATTTTGAAGTATAATACTATGTCTCCTAATGGTTTGAATTTGGAAGTAAATTTAAAATGTTTATTATAAATTTGTGTGACTAGTATTGCATCTTTCTTGTAACTTAGATATTTCCCTTTTAAATGTTATTATATATTTTTATTGGTTAATTGATTTAATTGCTTGATTAATTATGTTATATATTGGAGTGGGTGTGTGTTTGTAATTATACTCATTGAAGGCTACTATGACGGGGCGCTAAGCTGTAATAAATTTCTTCTCTGAACTGGCGTTGTTTTTCAGGCTGTTGCCTTTGCTCTTTTTCGTTGTTTTTGTGACGTCGGACCCAGACTTTGGAATCCGGCCGACCGAGGGCTGCCTGAGGCAGGACAACCCATATGTTATGACTGCAGTTGCATTCTTGAAGGACATCTAGTTGAGAGCTGTAGAGATGAGGTCAAAGGAGACTAGAGTGTTGAGTAGTAGTTGGTGGGATACTGTATCAAAAGCTTTTGACATATAAAGGAATATAGTAGCAACAAGTTGTCCATTGTTATTGAAGAGTTTGATGTAGTTAGTGAAACTTATGAGGACTATGGAGGCACTGTCTTTTGGATGGAAGCTGTGCTGTGAACTAGATAAGGGGTTATTTGTAGTGAGGTGATCTAGTATCTGCTTATGGATACAGTTCTCTAAGATTGTGGCTAAGGGTGATAGAATAGCAATGCACTGATAATTAGAGAGATATGTTGATAGACCTCCCCTGTGGAGGGGGATGATATGGGATACTTTTCAGAGTATGAGAACATATTGTTCTGAGATGGATCGATTGATTAGGATAGATATGGGATAGGCATATACTGAATTTGAAAACTTTTAGTATTATTTCTTTCAGAAAAACAGAAATTGTCAACAACATATAATACAGAAAAGCATCCCCTTACAAAAGGTAATTAGGGGTCTGCGCATCTGGGCAGACAATTTCCTCTAATTCGATTGTCACAAGGTAATTGTTTCAGGACATGCTGTTGCATAACACAAGTAGTAGCCAAAGATATTTTGTCTACATCCAATGCCATTGTCTCCCAGTATTCAACACTGATCAGCCCCTTTATAGAGGACAATGTTCTATTCAGTATGCATGCATCTCACATGACATCTCAAACACAAAAAGCCCAAGAGATTCCTAATAAACATCATCTCTGGTCATAAAAACTGAAGTTATCAGGAGAAACATGAAAGACCTGCCTGAGTACTCCGTCTTATAGAATCTTGAAGGAAGATCTATGCATCATTTACAGTATCATTGGGGAGCTGGTGGTCCTTGACCTCCTATACTTCACTAAGAAAAGCAACTCAGCTAAGACTAGAAGCAGAAACATGACCTTTCATCAGAAGGTAAACAGAACAAGGACAGACAGATTCATCACCTACCACCTCCCCCCTTCTCTGGAATAAGCTTTTATTACAGAATAAATAATGAGATTCTCTATCTTACTAGATAAACAACCACAAACAGCAGACTGATGAACAAAATCCAAATACGTTCCAGGCAGGCAGGTAGACCGGACTCCAAATGTAACTTTAAATCAAAATAAATTAAAATAAATTTTAAATAAATTTAAATCAAATTAAATTAAATTTAAATTAAATTAAATTAAATTAAATTAAATTAAATTAAATTAAATTAAAAGTTACATCTGGAGTCTGGTCTACCTGCCTGCCTGGAACTTATTGCGATTCTCTATCTTCCTTGAAATTAAACCTGGATGACTGAATGAGTGTTCTGATATTTATCCTGAGACGAACTGTCATCTCTCTCTCCATGAGAAAGTAGATAAAGTTTGAGGGTGGGTACTGACAAGGTGTACATGGACTTTAGACTAAAGCAGTCTAACATTCATATGAATCTTATAATTTCTACTGATTCCACAGTTCTGGAGGAAGACTTCAAGGATGACTTGAGGAGTGAGGGACATACCTGTAGGAGTGTACTGGTATGAAGTTTGTATGACCTAAATCTAACAGACCATTTTCCAACATGTGCACGTCTTGCCCAAAGTTCATGTTGAAACATAAAGTTGCTCCTAAGTGTACTTGGTATCAGAGCACCTTGGTCCATGGCTGATGTTTTATTTATTTATTTCACATTTGTTAACTGGGTTGGTCCAACTGAGCACAAGCCCATTTTCAGTGGAGACCCGAGGAGAAAAGCTCCAACAGTAGTACATTTACATAATTAAACATGTTAGAGTATTAATTAGATTAAGCCGCGGTGGTGCAGTGGTAGCGTTGTCGCCTCACAGTAAGAGGTTCTCCTGTTCGATTCTCGGCTGGAGTGCCTCCTGTGTGGAGTCTGCATGTCCTCCCCTCAGTCGAGTGGCATTCGAAAGACATGCGTGAAATGGACGTGCCTTTGTTGAAGGTTGGGCGGCGAGCTGGCACCTCGGCGCCGTAAAAATCTACTGCTAATCATTAGCAGACCGGAGTTCCACTGTGGCAACCCCTAACCGAGAAAAGCCGAAAGAACAAGAGTATTGATTAGATTACAAAGGTTAGCTAGAAAGAAAAATAAAACACAGCATAGTTAACATATACAGAGATATCATTTGAAAAAGTACAGTTATACATGTTGACTTGTTGCTCATAATATCAGAAGTGGACCATATGCTGCAGACACTCAGGACATTTGGTTAGAGTGCAAACTCGACAGATCAGGGAAACCACAGCAGTAAACAGGATGTGATGGCAGTATTCTGTGCACAAAGTATATTACTTAAAGCTGACAAAATAAACACAAATAACAATATTAATGAAAATATTTGAGTCACCCCGGAGAGAAGGTAAGGTCACATAAAATAGTCTGCAATTTTTATTTCAAGAATTTAAATCATTTTCCAGAGCAAGGCGATTTAAACATAACATTACACAGAGTCCAAAATGTCTGCAACTGCATGTCTAAACTGAATGTACGATTGACATTTGTTTTGCTTTGGTGGTTGCAATTGTATTCTATTTCTACCTGTGTCATTGATTTATTTATCAATAAGAAAAAGGCTATAATCTAAACTCGTAGGTAAGCACTAGGCTAGCTGCCCATGTGGGTCATTTTAAGCCTAGCCAATTTCCCTTCCAAAGGTGAGAATCAAGCTATGTACCTTGCCTGTGTGAGGAAAACACCTTAACCATTATATCCCCAACGCCAACTTTTACTCTTTGATATCATTATCAAGGCCCGTGTTACACAGTACAACAATGGTTTACATTTATAAAGGAAATCTCTTTTAAACCAATTCAAACATCCTACATAAAAAAGCTCCGAAACAAACTAAAACCTTGCTGTCTAGCTGCTGATCAACTGTCAAATGAATTCCTAAAAATTGCTGCCCCATCTATAGCCTACCCAGTTTCTGTACTAATCAACCGCTCAGTCTCCAAACAATATGGGCCTCTCCTCTGGAAAGTCTTTCACATCATTCCTCTCCACAAAGGATGCCCCTCTAGAGACATTTCCAACTACCGCCCCATAGCCATCCTCCCACCCATAGCCAAAATCCTAGAAAAATTTACTCACCTACAACTCCTCAACCACCTTACCTCTAACAACCTCCTCTCCAATGCTCAGCATAGTTTTAGACAACGGTACAACACAAACACAGCCTTGTTATCCTTCACCAATACCATACACCACCTAATGAACAATGGACAAATAGTCTCTGCAATCTTCCTGGACATGTCAAAAGCCTTTGACACCTTCTCCCACCAACTATGACTAAATAAACTTGCTACTTACAATCTCAGTCCAGCATCCATAACGTAGTTTCTCAGTTACCTATCAAACCATCAACAGGCTACTAAATGGGATAACAATCTCTCCCCACTACTGCCTGTATCCACAGGTGTACCCCCCAAGATTCCATACTTGGCCCCCTCCTCTTCATAACATTTACTAATAACCTTAATAGAGCTACCCAACTAGCCTCAATCATACAATACACAGATGATACATCCTTTATCTGCTCTGTCCCTTCCCCACAAAAACTACAAGAAAAAATACAAAAAGCATTCCAAGATATCGAGACTTACCTATCCAACAACCAACTCATTCTCAAGCAAACAAAACCAAATTAATAATCTTTACAAACAAATCCAACAAGACCAACTACCCACCCCTCTCAATCCACTCCTCAAATAGTACCATAACTGAACCTACCACCCAGGCCAAACTCCTAGGTCTCACAATAGACAATCATCTCATATTTGATATTCACATTTTCCTAACTATCAAAAAAGTGAACTGTAAACCCGGCGCACTTTATACGGCCAAACCCTACCAGACTCCCCAAGCCAGGCTAGCCACAGCAAGATCACAACTTCTCTCTACACTTCTCCATTGCTCACATATATTTACCAACTTTCGCAAGGCAGATCTCCAAAATCTTGAATTCTGCTGCAACAAAATCTCCAAATTCGCCACTAATCAACCCCATAAAGCCCATCACTGAACCGCTCTTCTACAACTAAACTGGCAAAAACTTTCAAACCTTCTAACCTTAAACCAACTCACTATTGACCACAAAGTCATTCATAGCCCACATACCTGTCCCACAATATCAACTCTTCTCCACCCACAGGTAAACTGCAGACCCCTAAGATTCTCTAATAGGCCACAGATCAAAATAATACAATCCCATAACTACCATGGTGACTCCCTCTACTCCAACAAAATAGCTAAGTCCTGGAATGCTCTTCCACCTAATATACAAAGCCCCCCCTGCTACTCTTCTTTTAAAATGGAATTAAAGAAATATCTAAAAAATAACTGACTTTGCCCCTGTAGCCAACCCAGATAAAGTACAGTTGTATATACCTACCATAAATGTAGATGTTCGAGTGTCTTCACTGTTGCAGTCATAACTGCAGGGTACTCCTGCTGGCAGGCAGCCCGAGGTCGGCCAGAATATCAAAGTCTGGGTCCGGCGTCGGCTGTATCAGCTAGAACCCTGACGTCAGAGCGCATGGGTATAAAGCTAACAGCCGACGCCATCTTCTCCAGACTTTCTTGCCCCTGATGTCAGAAGCCCCCATAAAAACAAAAGGTGTCCCAAGGGAAACACAAATACACCAGAAAGGTAGTGGAAAAGGAAACACAGTAAGCAAATAGAAACAAGAGGAGTAGTCTGGAGGGAGGGAAACACCGACTGCAACAATGAAGACACTCGAACATCTACATTTATGGTAGGTATACACAACTGTACTATGTTCTTCGTGTTTCACTGTTGCAGTCATAACTGTAGGGTAGAATCCCAAAGCAGAGAACACGGGAGGAGGTTATGAAGAAGAAGGAGCAGCTAGAAGACCCTGCAAGACAGCAGAGGCAAAGCCTGCCCTAGACTGAGTACAAAGGGAGGTTATAGTGCTTGGAAAAAGTATGCACAGAGCTCCAAGTGGCAGCCTCCAGAATGTCCTTGGTAGGAACTCCTCTGAGAAAGGCTGCTGAAGTGGCAGCTGCTCTAGTAGAATGAGTCCTGACGGTACCTGGAATCTTTCCCATAAAGAGAGTAACAATATCTTATTCCATGAGCAATCCATTTGGAAATAGTTTGCTTAGAAATAGCTTTACCTAGAGAACTGGAAGCAAAAGAAATAAGCAACTGATCTGATTTTCTGAAACTTTTAGTTTTGTCCAGGTAAAAACGTAGTTGCCTGTGTACGTCCAATGAATGCAAAATCCTTTCCCCCTTATTTTGGGGTTTTGGAAAAAAGGTAGGAAGGTGGATAGTCTGATTTAGAGCCACTCTAGAAACTACCTTAGGCATAAAAGTAGGATTGGTCCTCAAGGAAACTCTGTCCTGATGGAAGATGAGGTATGGTTCCACGGCCATGAGGGCTTGTAACGACACCCTTCTGGCAGAAGTCAAGGCCAACAAGATAGCTGTCTTCCAGGATAAGAACTTAATGTCCGCAGAAGCAGCAGGCTCAAAAGGAGGCAAAGTAAGCTTTTCCAAGACATAGTTGAGATCCCAAGGAGGGACAGGAGGAGTTCTAGGAGGTTTTAAATTCTTAGCTCCTCTCAGAAATTGCCTAACCAACTGGTGTGAAAAAATGGGAGGATCACAATTGAAATGAGCCGAAATAGCAGAAGCATGAATTTTAATGGAAGAAAATGAAAGACCTTTAATCAAAAGGTCTGAGAGATAAAGTAGAATAGATGAAATATCAGGTATTAAAGGATCAGAGCCACGATCCTGCATCCAAATACAAAATCTTTTCCATTTAGAAGCATAAGATTTCCTTGTACTAGGACGCCTAGCTTCCAAAAGAACATCCAAAACTTGTTTAGGAAGAGAAGGAGGAATCAATTACCTTTGATGAGCCAAGCTGCCAGGCAGAGAGTCTTGATTTGAGAGTGAAATACCTGACCCTGATGCTGGGACAGAAGAGAATGGGTCAGAGGAAGACTCCAAGGAGGTTCCAAGCAAAGGTGCAGTAGAGTAGGGTACCAAAACTGACGAGGCCATTTTGGAGCTATCAAAATGATCAGTCTGGGTTTGTCTAGCTTTATCTTTAGCAATACCCGAGGCAGAAGAGGAAGAGGAGGGAAGGCATATCCAGAAAGATTCCTCCAGCTGAAGGACAGGGCATCCACTTTCCGAGCTGTCTTGTGGAAGGACCTGGTGCAAAAGAGAGGCAACTGATGGTTGAGATGGGATGCAAACAGATGTATCTGAGGACAGCCCCAAACGGCAGTTATCTTGCTGAATACGTTGGGGTCCAACATCCATTCGTGAGGATCCAAAATGTTTCTGCTTAGGCTGTCTGCTAAGAGATTTTGTTTTCCAGGAATGAACTGTGCCTGAAGATCCAGATTCAAATTTAGGGCTGTGTCCCATAAGGTCATGGCAAGTCTGCAAAGGGGGTAAAAGTGAGAGCCCCCCTTGCCTGTTTATGTACCACATGACTGTGGTATTGTCTGTTCGAATTAGCAGAGGTCCTGGCTTCAAAAGAGTCTGGAAGGCTAGAAGAGCATTTTGGACTGCTAACATTTCTTTCAAGTTGATGTGCCATAGAAGGTGTTTGTTTGTCCAAGAACCCTGTTGGCATTTGTCTAGAAAATGAGCTCCCCATGCATAATCCGAGGCGTCCGTGGTTATGATCCGAGTAGGATGAGGTAGACGAAAGGGCTTGCCTTCGTTCAAAACACACGCCCTGGACCACCAAAGGAATTCCTTCTGGAGGGCAGGGAATCAGTGGAATCATTGTATCCAGACTGTGGCAATGTTGAGACCATACACTCTTTAGGTACCATTGAAGTTTCCTCATGTGAAGCCTCGCATTTGGAATCAACAGGATGCAAGAGGCCATGTAGCCCAGAGCCTGCAGGAATTTCCTTGCAGTGAGCTGAGTCAATGCTGCCAAGGTCTTGAAAATTGAAGCCAGCTGTAACTGTTTTTCTGGAGTGAGGAAGGCCTTCTGTAAACTTGTGTCCAAAAGAGCTCCCAAGAAGGCCATTCGTTCAGAAGGAATCAAATGTGACTTTTTTGTGTTCACTGAGAATCCCAGTAGTAGTAGAAGACGTTGAACAAAATGCAGATGTTGAAGTAGAAGGTCTTTGCTGTCTGCCTGAATTAGACAGTCGTCCAGATAGGGGTAAATCTGAATCCCCTGAAGTCTGCAGTAAGCTACTACTGGAGCCAGGCATTTGGTAAAAACTCTGGGCGCAGTAGATAAGCCAAATGGCAGTACAGAGAATTGGAAGTGTCTCAAGCCCGCCTTGAATCTGAGGTACTTTCTGCATTGTAGCCTTATGGGGATGTGTAAGTAAGCCTCTTTTAAGTTCAATGTTACCATCCAAGCATCTTGTGAGAGCATTGGAAGAAGTTGAAGTGTAAGCATCTTGAATTTTGGAATTTCCAAAAAGGTGTTTAATATTGAGAGGTTCAGAATAGGTCTCCAGGAGTTTTGTTTTCTTGGGACCAGAAAAAGTCTTGAGTAAAATCCTTTCCCCACCTCTAAAGGTGGAACAGGTTCTATGGCCCTTAAGGCTAATAAAGCGTCCACTTGAGTTAAGGCCTCTGTCCATTGATGTTTTGGCAGATCTGGCCAGCCAGAAGGCCTTGGCACAGTGTGAAAGTGGAATCTGTAACCTTTCAAAATCACGTCTAACACCCATTTGTCCTGAGTAATGTGAGTCCAATTTTGGTAAAAAAGAGAAAGTTTTCCTCCGAGAGGGGCATCCAGGAAAGGGGGACCTGAAGCCCAACAGAGGGAGTCATTGAGTCTGCTTTCTTTGGGTTTGAGATCTGTCTTCTCCCCTTCTAGGTGAAGAAGCAGTCCACTGTCTAGATCTGTAAGAGGCCTGAGCCTGCGACCGACCTCTGGAGCATCTACATCTTCTCCTTTGAGGCCTGTCAGAGGTGGGAAAAGACCAATTTTTGGAGGGCCAATTTCTGGAAAATCTAGGAGGCTGTACTTGCAAGAAATCTTTTACAGTCTGCATAGACTTGGCTTTTTCTTCCATCTTTTTAATAACCTCCTCAGCCTTAGACCCAAATAAGACAGCATGCTGAACAGGGGCATCTAGCAATTTTGCCTTAACTTGTTCAGGTAAATTCTGCTCACAAAGCCAAGCATGTCTCCTGATAACAGTACCAGAGGCAGCCGCCCTGCAAGAAGCCTCTAAGGCATCAAAACCACAATGTAAACTATGTTTGCTAACTTGTTCAGTAGCATGCAACACATCCTGTAATTCCTTGTCCTCAGCACATGCAGGAAAAGTAGAAATCCTGTGTTTTAAAACAGATAAAAAGAAACTGTTGATACTTAAACATGTGAAACTGGCAATTTAAAGCTCTAATAGAAAGGATAGCTGAAGTATAAACCTTTTTGCCCCACCTGTCCAAGGCACGAGAATCCTTTTCAAAGGGTATAGGATTCTTAGAGGAGGCGGCCTTAGCAGCCTTGGAACCCTGTGAAATAGTTTCAGGATCAGCAGAAGGGTTTTTGAATAAGAATTGATGGGAATCAGGGACCCTGTAAAATCTATCAGGCTTAGAAGGAGCAGGCGGCATGGAATCAGGATTCAAGTTAGCTTCAGAAAAGGCATCATCCACAATGTCAAGTACAGGAGGAATAGCTAAAGGCCTGTGCTGAGGGAGAAGAAGAAATTCCCTGAGTCTCTTTTTGGAAGCAAAATAATCCTGACCTTCCCAATGAAAATGCTCCCTCATCTCATGCAAGGTCTCCCCAAAAGAGAAATCTTCAGAGGGAGAGGCAGAGGGAACAGAATCCTCTGCA
The DNA here is from genome assembly GCF_019279795.1 of Protopterus annectens. Lineage (NCBI taxonomy): Eukaryota > Metazoa > Chordata > Ceratodontiformes > Protopteridae > Protopterus > Protopterus annectens. The sequence goes on along the minus strand of NC_056741.1, from coordinate 245,523,849 downwards.
TCCGAATCCTCATAAGGAGTAATCCTGATCAGAGGAAGAAACAGAAGATACAGAAGCCTGATCAGAAGAATCATAAGGGATATCCTGTCTAGGCCTTTTCTCAGGAGGAGGGTGAGAGCCCCTAATCATAGTTAATAAATCCTCAGCCATCCGAAGTAATTGCTTCTGAGTCTTAGGAGCTGAATCCGAAAAAGCTTGAGCAGAAAGTCTGAGTTTAACAGGAGTCTTTGACTTGGCTTTTGTCTTTGAGGAAATAGTAATGTGTGAAGGCCCCCTCAGAAGCCGGTACCTGCACAGCGGTTCTGGACCCATCTGAAGGAGCGACGTCCGAAGGTCCTGCAGCAGACAAATTACTAGGCCTAGTTGGCTCACCATGTGAGTCCGTGTCGGCCATCGGTTCTGAAGTGGCGGATGACAGGGGCTGCAAAAGCACCTCACTAACGACCGCCGAACCCGAAGCTGGCTCCGGCTGCAAAGTATCCTGTTTGGACCTCGGAGGCCTGTCCTTGTCTTTGTGCTTCTTCTGTAATCCGGTAGTTGGTAAAGTATCCGACAACATCCTATAATTAAATCGTCTACTGAAGTAATTCAAGACCCAATCGTACCTACGCTTGATAGTGCGAGAATTAAACCTGGCACAGTACCGACAACAAGAAACGTCGTGGTCAGGGCCCAAGCAAGGTAGACAGTAAGAGTGGAGATCTTTATGAGGTATTTGTTTTCCACACGATACACAATTATTAACTTTTTCTGACATCGGAGGAGCAAGAAAAAAGTTTCCCTAACGGGGTACTTAGCTTTGAGAAGAGAGGTAGAAAACTTCGGACTGACGACAATCACACCACGTTGTCTTGAAAACGCCAACCAACAACTAGCGAACTGCTTTGCACCACACGGCAAGAAAGACTGGAGAAGATGGCGTCGGCTGTCAGCTCTATACCCATGCGCTCTGACGTCAGGGTTCTAGCTGATACAGCCGATGCCGGACCCAGACTTTGATATTCTGGCCGACCTCGGGCTGCCTGCCTGCAGGAGTACCCTGCAGTTATGACTGCAACAGTGAAACACGAAGAACATCGCCTCTCTCCTCAGCCGCATTGATACTCTCTTACATTGCATTTTTCACATCTGACTTAATTTTCACCTGCTGTCTCAGTTATGCAAACATTTTTAAATGCATTAAATTCTCAGTCTCGGAATAAACATGCCTGCTCTTCAGCTGCTTTTCACCTTTACAGCTCTAAACTGTTTTCCATATCACTAGTGATTGCTATATATCTACTTGAAGCTATTAATGTAAGAATAGTAGTCACAATTACATTTGAGTATTATTCAATTTTCTATTAGTTCTGATGTTAATACTGTACTTGTTTTTTTCATTTTAAATTCTCTTATGCAATTTTTTGTATCTTACTACAATCACTCTGATGTAATTTCTGCATTTTATTATTGTAATGTTTTGTAACTGGAGCTTTTCTCCCCGGGTCTCCACTGAAAACGGGCAATCCAGCTCAGCCGGACACTACCTGGTAAACAAAAGTAAAATAAATAAATAAAACACTACTTGCTAAAGATTGAAAATTGATAGTACATACCAAAGTATTAGATATATTCCACCAAAGACTGCTAGACACTGTGTCAGAAATGCAACTGAAGGCAATGCAGCAGTGTGGTTAGTCTCCTGATAAGTACCGATTACACATCACCTTTTGCCTAGAAAATCTACATGGGATTAATGTGACCTTGAGGCTGATACATAGTATACACACACACACACACACACACACACACACACACACACACACACACCATGGTAAGGATCACGTCTATGATAGGGGAATGCAGTTGGGATTTCATCCTTTTCATGGGGAACCAATATATTGAAAATATGTAATGAAGCCAATTTCCTAAAAAGTGCTCCATCACAGAATTTTGGTTTGGGACCAAGTTCACCTATCTTCACAACCTCTTCTTTACATATAACAACTCCTGGGTCATATTACTACTAGCAAAAAGGCCTTTTGAAAAGTTTGTGCTTGATGAAAGTGATAATTTTGTGTTAGTTTCCTGATGGCCTTCTTGCCTACTGTACTCAGATGACAGAGAACTGCTAATAACGTGGCAATTAGGGCTGTTACCATTGTACACTGGCAATCTAGCTTTGAATGTATATCTAAATGATGTACATCACTGTCCTTCCTCATATACAACACTTTTATTTTGTATGTATGGAGAGAGAAACACAGAAAGAGGCAAACAAAAAGGACTAAAAGTTATACACATATAGGGAAATGGTCAAAGGAATCCAGACATCAGTGTCTCTTAGCTCTACCACATGCAGAAAATACATTGCCTCTCAGGACTACTTTGAGATCGAGTCATTTCCAACACAGCAACTTTCTACTACCAGCAGTTGTTTTTTAATACATTCTCTCCCTGGTTTTGGTGCGTGTGTGTTTGTGTGTGTCTGTGTGTGTATAAGATAATAAAACACCACTTGTAACTGAGACAACATTATAAGCAAAAGCTTTCACCACCAAATACTGTTCCATTAAAAATAACTTACTGTTATAAAAGTAATGTAAATCCTTGCAACTCAGCAGAATGATGATTGCACACGCGTGAGTGTGTGTGTGTGTGTGTTGAACATTTGCCCCATGCTTGTGAGATGCAACTCTCTGTACTGTAGGTTCATAACTACTTACTAGGCATGCATGCCAGAAGACTGAGGAGACTAGACTAAATTTCCAGTTGCCCTAAAAGTGTTGGCACTTGCTCAATGTCACACAACAGAGAGATGAAAGCAGACAGAATCAAACCCTGTAACACAGAAAGCAGCTAGAAATAAAACCCTGTACCACAGAAAGTAGCTTATTATCAAGCATACCTTAATATTCTGAGTTAGCTTATTATCAGGCATACCCTTAATATTCTGAGTTAGCTTATTATCAGGCATACCCTTAATATTCTGAGTTAGCTTATTATCAGGCATACCCTTAATATTCTGAGTTAACTGCCAGTGGCTGTATACAAAAATGCCTCAGGTACACTGCTAACAAATACCCCCTATCCGCTAGGGAAAACATAACTACCACCTTGACAGGTTGTTGAAGTAGGGACACTTCACAGTCTGCAGTGTTGTGAGGCATTAATAACCACAATTAGACAATCTTGTAATCACATAAATGAAAACCTTCCAAAGTAACAAGTCAGCATTGATGTGAAATGTCTGTACCAGTCTCCATACACTGTAATTGCTTTATTCAACCCTCTCAACTGTCCTTGATCTTCAGGGATGTCCTTGATTTTGACTCTAATTTTAGCTATCACACTCAATCTCTCTTAAAACTAGTAACAGAGAAAAGGTGATTAAATAAAAGCAATAATGTGAGCTATAGACCTCAGAAATTGATAATTAGTTCATGTTTCTTTATTCTGTCATTGTCTGAAGTTAAGATTTGGAAGTTAATAGTACTAATATTTTAAGAGTGTCTGTGACTGTCCTTCATTATTTCTTCATTTGTCCTGGTTTCCGCTGAGTGCTATGGCATCATTACAGAAGGCTAAACAAGCTGTGGAAGCAAATAATACTCTGTCTGCACAAAGGAAGTGAATGCACATCTCTGCCATTCTATTGATATGTACTCTAAGCACCTTAAGTCATGGTATTTTCAACTTTAAACCTACAGCAATCTTACCCTCCTCCTCAAAAACAACTGCTAAACTATCTCCTGCAGGAAGAACACCTATTATCCAGACAACATAGCTTCCATCCTTCCCACTGTGGAACACTGCACTTCTAATCTGTATAGAAACTGTCAATAAAGCTAGAGATATTGGCAAACTATTCTCCTTCTTTCTAGACGTGTCTAAACCCTTCAACACAGTTGGTCACAGCAAATCTCTACTTCAAATGTTTTCATTAGGTCTCTCGCAGCCCACCCTTCTATGGATCAAAGGCTACCAAATCCAATAGATATCAGTCAGTAAAATCAGAATCCACCATCTCTCCATACCTCCCAATCACCACCAGTGTAGCACAAGGCTCTCTCCTCCTCTTTAACATTCTCAGCATCACCCTCAACACATTCACACAACAGATCTCCCTAACACTGTACGCAGATGTCTCCACTCATTTACACATCTGACAATGTCTCTCACCTCCAAAAAATTACTCATGAAGCTTTAAAAGCAATTGAAACAGCTGTGTTACTCAACTCATGCCCAGCCCTAAAAATAAAAACAAACTACTACTTTTCCCCCCAAAATCACTCTCCCATGGAAAAACAAAAATAAAGTCCTCTCTTTGTATAATACAACCACTGAAGTCACTTCTAATAGTAAATTATTAGGGATGATTGTGGATGTTAATCTTAAATTCGACCTACATATACAAAGTTGCATAAGAAAAACTCATTAAAAACTAAGTGTGCTTATAGAGCCAAAAACTCTCTCACCAATGTAACTAAAGCTAATCTTGCCATTACTTACCCTGGTCCCCTAAATGGGATAAACTCTCCCCACTACTGCCTGTATCCACAGGTGTACCTCCAAGATTCCATACTTGGGCCCCCTCCTCTTCATAACATTTACTAATAACCTTAATAGAGCTACCCAACTAGCCTCAATTATACAATACACATCTTTATGGTAAGCCCATCATTGCTAATCTTAAGTCATCACAAAAATTTGAGCAACGCCATAACAAAGTAGCTAAACTTGCAGCAAATGCACCTTTCAGAAGTCACATTGAAGAGCACGAAAAAAGCAAAAATTGGTTAGAACTACCCCATCAACTAACATATACACAGCTTCTTACCAACTATAAAATTATCCCAAATCCATATGCCTGTCCTGCACTAAACATTCTACACAACTATGTTCTTAGTCAATTATTACATTCCAATGACCAAAAACACCTGTCTGTCCAAAACCAATCAAATTTGTAGGGCCTTGTCTGTACTCGTGCCATGTTGCTAAGGTCTGGAACTCCTTACCTATATCCATCAGGTCAGTACCCTCCTTCCCATCCTTCAAAACCATTCTGAATGACTTCCTAACCAACAGCTGGACCTGTTCTTACTCAACATCAGGACATCCCTAAATGTAGACAAATACCTAGTCGTACCTTTCATCTCTTTACTCTTCCTTTTTCATTCAATTCCTTATTTCTATCAATTTCTCTCCCTTTGCTTTCACTCTAAATATACAATAGCCTGCTTTTCCCTGACTTTTTATTGCAATTCCGGTTTGTGTTATACTAACTTACCATTAATTTCTCTATAAACTGGATAAAATGTCTTTGCCATATAACTTGCATCTATTCTTAACTAATATTTTCATACTCTGTATTATAATTTGGTTTGTTTAAACTTTATTCATTTTTTGTATTATTGTTTAAAACTGTAAAATTCTTAAGTCTTAAAATGTTTTGTAATTCTTGGCAAATTTTCTTCCCAGGACTCCATTTAAAATGAACTCCTACCCAGTTGGACTTTCCCGGTAATCAAATGCCAATAAATAAACAACAATATCCACAGTTAAGTACTACAAGAACAGCAAACAGACCAACAAAAAAGTTTTAATAAATGTATCGGTCATCCTGTTGCTCAACAATGTTATTTATCAGGTATCTGAGTAGTAAAACTGAAAAAATAATCCATGGCATGGCAATAATGGCAAACATACCACACAAAGTACAGTTGTATACACTTACCATAAATGTAGATGTTCGAGTGTATTCACGGTTGCAGTCATTACATTTGGGTAATCTGCTGGCAGGTTGCCCTCAGTCGGCCTGAATATCAAAGTCTTGGGTCTTGTGTCAGTTGCTGTCTCCTCTTCCATGATGTCAGGTCGTCAGGGGTATAAAACATGCAGTAGACATCATTTTATTCAGTTTTTCTTGCCCCAGATGTCAGGTGCCCCCAAAATGGGGAGCAAACATATTTGCAATATATAAGTAAATGCACTTTTAGCAACATAAACTTTACCTTCATCTAAAAACAAATACACCACAAAGGCTTTAGGATATAGTGAAGGAAAGAAAAGTTCTAGAAAAAAGGAGGATGGCGGGTGGGTAACCCGGACTGCAACAGTGAATACACTCTAACATCTACATTTATGGTAAGTGTACACAACTGCACTATGTTCTTCATGTTTCACTGTTGCAGTCATTACATTTGGGTAGAACCCCAAAGCTATGCATGGGAGGATGGAACTAAATAGCATTACTGCAGTGGCGAAGCCTGCCCTGGACGAGAAGAGAGGCAAATGATAATGCTTTGCAAAAGTATGAACAGAGCTCCAAGTAGCAACTTCTAGAATGTCTTTGGTTGGAACTCCTCAGAGAAAAGCTGCTGAGGTAGAGGCAACCCTGGTGGAATGTGACCCGATTCCCTTGGGTACTGGTTTACCATGATGCAAGTAGCAAAAACGAATGCAGTGGCTTATCCACTTAGAAATAGCCTGCTTTGATATAGCCTTCCCCTCTGATCCTACAGCAAATGCCACCAGTAGTTGCTCAGACTTTCTTAAAGATTTGGTCCTGTTTAAGTAGAATCTTAGTTGTCTGTGTACATCCAATGAATGCAGAACCTGCTCCCCCTTGTTCTGTGGATTTGGGTAAAATGATGGCAGGTGAATAGTTTGGTTAAGAGCCACACTAGATACCACCTTAGGCATAAATGAAGGATTGGTCCTGAGGGACACCCAGTCCGGGTAAAATGTAATAAAAGGCTTTACAGCCACGAGGGCCTGTAGTTCTAAAACCCTTCTTGCTGAAGTGATTGCCAAAAGGAAAGCTGTTTTCCAAGATAAAAACTTTATATCCGCAGTAGCTGCTGGTTCAAAAGGAGGCAGGGTGAGTTTTTCCAGCACAAAATTGAGGTCCCATGCAGGAGTTGGTGATATTCTGGGAGGCCTTAAATTTTTGGCCCCTCTAAAATACTGTTTTAGCAGAGGATGAGAAAAAATGGGAGGCTTCGTGTTGTAATGAGCCGAGATGGCAGACGTATGGATTATTGTTGAAAAAAAGATAGGCCCTTGTCAAGCATCTCAGTCAAGTATTGTAAAATCTGAGGAATATTTGGTTTTGCTGTGTCCGTTCCTTGTGCTTGGTTCCCAAGCACAGAAATTCTTCCATTTAACAGCATAAAATTTTCTAGTACTAGGCCTTCTGGCTTCCAAAATGACATCCATCACAGATTTACTGAGAGGTGTTGTTTGAATAATTACATGATCAGCCATGCTGCCAGGTTCAGAGTTTGGAGCAGAGTGTGCAGAATTTGATTGCTCTGTTGAGACAGTAGATGAGGTATCTGAGGCAAGTACCAAGGAGGGAGTTGAGACATATTCCTTAGAATTGGGTACCAGTGCTGGCGAGGCCAGTCCGGGGCAATTAGGATCATTTTTGTTTTTTCCTGTCTGACCTTTAGTAAGACCTTGGGGAGAAGAGGCAGAAAAGGAAAGCTGTAGACTGATAGGTTTTTCTAACTGAAGGATAGGGCATCCACTTTCCACGCTTGTTTGTGATGAGTCCTTGTGCAGAATTTGTCCAGCTGATAATTTTGGGGAGAGACAAATAGATCTATGTCTGGCCTCCCCCATTTCTGTGTTACCATGCTGAAGACATGTGGATCCAGTTTCCACTCGTGAGGGTCCATAAGATTTCTGTTTAGGTCGCCTGCCACAGTATTTTGTTTTCCTGGCAGGAACTGTGCTTGAAGATGTACTTGGTAAGTCAAGGGTGTGTCCCACAATGCCATGACTAGTCTGCAAAAGGGGTAGGAATGTGTACCCCCCTGCACATAGCCATGGTATTGTCCGTCTTTATCAGTAGTTGTCCTGGATGAAGTAAGTCCTTGAAGGCTGTCAGGGCATTCTGAATAGCTAGCATCACTTTCTGGTTGATATGCAGTTGCATTTGTTTTGGGGTCCTTATGCCCTCAATGCATCTCCCCGCCAGGTGGGCCCCCCCAAGCACAGTCTGATGCATCTGTAGTTAGAGTTTGGGTGGCAGGGAGTAGAGTGAAAGGCCATCCCTTGTTTTGGTGACATGTCTATGCCCACCAAAGAAACTCCTGTTGTAGGCAGGGAATGAGAGGAATCATTGTTTCCAGACTGTGACAATATTGACTCCATAAACGTTTTAGATATCATTGAAGTTTCCTCATATGCAGTCTTGCATATGGAATTAGTAGAATGCAGGATGTCATGAACCCCAAAGCCTGCAGAATTTGTCTTGCAGATAACTGGGTTTTTGTTGCCATTTGTTTGAAGTATATAGTCAGTTGCCTTTGTTTGTCTAAGGTAAGTCATCTGGGCAGTTGTATTCAAGCTTGCACCCAGGAATGTCATTTTTGAGAGGGTACCAGTTGTGATTTCTTTTCATTTATTGTGTACCCTAGGCATGTTAGAAGCCTTTTTACAAACGCCAGATGTTGAAGAAGAATGTCCTTGTTTTCTGCTTGAATGAGACAGTCATCCAAACATGGATAGATTTGTATGCTTCTTTGTCTGCAAAATACAATTACTGGTGCCAGGCACTTTGTAAAGACCCTGGGCGCAGTAGATAAGCCAAAGGGCAGTGCAGAGAATTGGTAATGCATAAAAAGTACAGTTTTGTACCTACATAAAAATAGGATTATAGTAGGAATGCAATGGTTTGTCCTTACAAATGGCAGTCCTTCCAGTCAGCAGGCCTCCAAAGTCAGGCGGCCAAAGTCTCTGAAAGTTCGCTTGTCTGGTCGGCAGCCCGGCTGGTCTTGCATTTGCTTAGGCAGGTAGCGCCATCCCTTGGCTTCATTCTTTTTGCCCCAGGATCAGTGTTGATGCCTCTTGATGGCTAAATTTAAATAAACTTGGATGTAAATAAGTAGATAAATAAACACATAAAATAAGCATGTATGTACATATATACAAACAAATACAAAATAACAAACCACCCACTAGCTAAAAACAAATACCTGGCTGTATATAGCCACCCTACTAATAGAAGTCTGACTAAGAATACTATGGTAATCATGACTGCGGGGTTTATCCAGTTCAAGGATGCACTACAAATACAAACTGTACTATGTTATGAAAGTCCTGCAAAAGGGTAGAATACCCTAAATAGTGCCAGAGCAAAAAAGGAGGAAAAAAGAAAGGAAAGACATCTAGGAGGAAACTGCAAAACAACAGTAGCAAATCTAATGTATAAAGAAGGAGTATAAGGTATAATATAAATGTTGGCAATTGTACACCTCCTAAAGCTGTGGTAGTGGCTATTGTAGCCTTGTGTACCTGCTAGCTGATGTGTCTCTGGAGTTTTAGTGTTGTGAGTCTGGAGTGTCAGCCTTCCATTTTCTGGAGGTGGAACCCAAAAATCTAATGCAATTTAAATTTATTTTGGTTTCCCTTGGTTTTAATTTCCTTTTTCCTGGTTTTCCTTTTTCTGTTTTTCTCCTGCTTTTTATCTTTTCATTTGCACTTTTGCCTGTCTGTCAGGTAAAGGTATGCATGTATGTCCAAGGTATGTGCAACCAGTTTCCCCTGTTCTGTGGGTTGGGAGGGAATAGGTGGAAGGTGGATAGCCTGACACTCTGGATACCACCTTAACTTATACCATTTAGGCATGTGGGATTTGATGGGGATGTGATGGAAGATCAGAGGATGATCTGCCTGGGGCCATTGTAGTTCAGAAACCTAGAAACCTTCTTGCTGAGGTGATTGCCAGCAGGAGCAGCAGTCAGGATAATAGTTGTAATGTGCTGCTTGCTGTGCTGTCCGAAGGGGAAGTGTCAGCTATGCACGTTCCTTCCTGATGGGAATGATCCCTACCGTTGGTGGTGGTGCATGTGGGAAATCAGGCCATGCAAGGAAAAAGTGGAGGTGCATCCATGCGCAAGTGGGGAAATTTCCCAATGCATAATAGAGGTTTTCATGCAAAATGCAAGTGGGTGAGTGGTGAGGGGGTTTCTTTCTTCTCCCATTTGTTTGTGATTTCCTCAGATGTAAGGATGGTGCATCCATTCGTGGGGTGGTGTGGTAGTTCTGCTTCCGGGATGTCTGCCAGAATGTTTCTGTTCGGTACAAAAATTTTCTTGTCTGTCTGCTTGTATGTCAGAGCCACATTCCATAAACATTCAACCAGGCGTTGAATGCGGGAGCTCAGGCCTGTGCTCCCCTGTTTGTTGATGTACCACATAACTGTGGTGTTGTCTGTCCTCTTCATCAACTGACCTTCTGGGAGGAATGGTGGTCTGAATGACTGTGCCAATTTTTACTGCAGGTCTTTCTTGATGATTGATTGCAGGTGCTGCTTAGTCTTCCCACAGCAAGCAGCTTTTTCTATTGTCCAGTAGTCCCCTTGGTCCCCGTCTATGGCGCCTGGTGGCATGTGGGTGGTGGTGGTTGAGTGTTGCAGAGTGGTCGGGTTGTTTGTGTTGCAAGGGTCTTGCCCACCATATGGATTTTTCATTGCCCTGTCCAACTGGATCATTCTTGTTTTGGTTTTTGGGCTTTTTTGGTTTTAGTCCTGTAAATTTTTTAGGTACCACTCTTTTTTCTCATATGCAGTCTTTCATGACATCAGAATTCCATATGCAGCAGTGAGGCATGATGGTTCTGCACAGCTTCTAGATTTGCTAGGGCTTAGCTTGCTGTTCTTGCTCTTGGTAGTTTTAGGTTCTGTGCTTTAATGTGTTAGAGTAGAGATGTGTTTGCTTTTCTACCATTAGGAGGGCCGGAGGTTGATTTGATTTGTTGTGGCAGACTTGAACTATCTTTTTTATATTGGAGGTATATCCCTTGTTGCAGCATTTTGTATATCCCCCAGTATATCCCAGGGCTTTTGGCAGTTTTGTTCCTTTTGTCAGTCAGTCCGCCAGGTAGGGGTGGGTGGATGGTAGGTGTCTGCAATGAGCAAAGTGAAAATGCCAACAATTACTGATGCACTCTGGACACTCTGGGAGCAGGGTATGGGCAATGCTGAGAATGCATAGCTGAATTGATAATGCTTCTGGATCCTGTATAATCTGAGTCGTATGGGGCAAATGCAGGTATGCCTCCTTGACATCTAGTGTTACCAGCCAAGACTCCTTACTTCAGTATGGGAACCTGCCCAAGGGGGTCAACATTTTGAATTTTTGCTGATTTTGAATTTTGGATTTGTGAAGGAATGTGTTTAAAGCGGACAGCTCGAGATTTGCCTCCATTTGTTCTCTTTTCTTAGTCCAGGAATAGTCTCCTTAGTAAATTCCCTGTTCCATTCCTCATACCTTTCATTCCTCTTTTCCACAGCCTCATTCTCAATAATTGAGATATTTGCTTTGTTTAGAGGAGGAAGGTTTGGCAGTAGGTTTTGCATCTCCAGAAATGGAACCTGTGGTATGGACTTGGATGTAACCTTGCCCAATTCTTTTTTTTGATGAAAATCCATTCCTTTGAATTTGAGGCTAAGGCAATTGCTAGCCTAAGGGTGGTGCTGCTTGTAGGCCCCTTCGTGCCAGATGTAGTGTTGTTGAGATTGTGTTGTTGTTGTTGTTGTGTAGTGGTAGTGGGTCCCGCCTCGCTGGCCCTCTTCCACTGCCACCCTGGCGTCCCTCTACCCTGAAGGCACCCCCTCGCCTGGCCTCGCCTCTCTGATGCCTAGGAGTCCGAAAGGACCAGAGGAGGAAGAGCCAATTTTTGGAGGAAACCCTAAACCTTTGACCTTGAACCGAAGAACCTGTTCACTGTTTTTACAGATTTTACTCTTTTCTTTTTTCTTCATCTTTTCAGAACCTGCTGTGCCAGAAAACCACAATAACATGGTGCATCTAATAAAAGTTTTGACTGACTTTGACTTGACGCGATAGGCCTGCTCTTTTGCATGCCTCCATGATCTGATAACAGTCATGGTCATGGCTGATCTAAAGGAAGCCTCCAGTGCATCCACACACACTTTAAGTTTTAATACTACACTAACTTGTTGTATGTTATATTTTTCCTGAATATACTTTTATCTAAAGATTCATCAGAAGACAGTTTTGGCCTAAAGGTTTATGCAAATGTAAAGGTCGAGTCTGATTCCTGAGTCTGAGAAATCTTGGCCCTGCCCCTGAAATTCATCTTCCCCAGCATGCAAGGTTTCAAAGGAGGAGGAGCAGAGAGGAGAGGCTCTTCAGCATCCCAGGCCAATCCGGGGAGGAAGGAGGGAGGGGAGCCTCTGTGGTCTGTATTTTCTGATTCATCAGAGGAATCATCTGTGGATACTGCTCTCTGGGGGTTCCTCTCCTCTTCAGGTGAGGTGGAGGAGGCATGAGGTGGATGAGATGATGGACTGGATCCTAAAGAAATGAGATCCTCCGCCAGAAAAGAGAAATAGATGAGGTGTGCTGGGCCTGGTGAGGGGGGGCTAACAGGCACAGTTTTTGAGCTTTAGCTGCTTTGGCCCTGCAGGTTGGAGTTAGAAGGAGAAACAAAGGCTACGCAGAGGGAAGAAACGCTGTTTCGGTTTCAGCGAGCTTTGCCGCTGTTTCGCAACGCTTTACGGACTGCGGAAAGTGAAACCGCGGACCGAAAATGTCCTTTCTGCTTTTCTTTATTTGTGAAGTCGTGTGAAGTCGATCGGGAGGATCCAATAATCATAATAGCGAAAAACTTTGCTCTGCAAATTCTGACCCGGCGTCTCGCCGCCCGTTCGGCCGGTTAAAGAAGCACAGGCAAGACAAGCTCACGTCGTGGTCTGGGCCTAAACAAACCTGCCTTGAAGCGGAGGTATCTTCTGCATAATTCCCTTATTGGGATATGCAGGTATGCCTCTTAAGTCTAGAGTCACTAACTGCTGCTCTTGCCCAGCATGGGCAGTAGCTGTTGTAAAGTCAGCATTTTGAATTTTGGAATGTCCAAGAACGTGTTCAAAATCGATAAGTCCAGTATTGGACACCAGGCATTGTCTTTTCTGGGTACCAGGAACAGTCTTGAATAAAAACCTTGTCCTTTTTCCTGTTCTGGTACTGGTTGAACATACCCCATATCCATGAGGGACGAAACTTGTTTCTGAGACTCTGCCCATTGATTTTGTGGCAGATCTGGCCAACTATTTGGATTTGGCAAAGTATGGAAATGAAATCTGTACCCCTGGGATACTATGTTTAATACCCACTTGTCCTGGGTAATTTGACTGCCAATTTTGAGCATGAAGTACTAATTTTCCCCACAAGGGGGCTGCCAAAAGAAAAGTGCTTGGTGATGGTAGAGGGGAAGTCATTGAAACTGCTTACTGTAGGGTTGTGCTTTGTTTCCTCCAGATTTGGAGGTAGAGGCACCCCATTGCTTTGACCTGTAAGAAACCTGTGATTGGTATCTAGAGCCGTTTGAGTGCCTGGATTTGCCTTGTGAGGCTCTGCTGGACACAGGAAAGGACTAATTTTTAGTAGGCCAGTGCCTACTGAATCTGGGTGGTTGCACTTGTAAGAAATCTTTTACAGTTTGCATAGCTTTAGCTTCGTCTTTCATTTTCTTTAAAACCTCTTCTGCCTTATTACCAGAGTATCATGCTGTAAAGATGCATCCAACAATTTAGCTTTAACATGATCTGGCAGATTTTGCTCCTTGAGCCAGGCATGCCTTCTAATCACAGACCCAGTAACTGCGGCCCTGCAAGAGGCCTCCAAGGAATTAAAACCACATTGCAAAGTATACTTTCCAACCTGTTCTGCTGCATGCAATAATTCCTGTAATTCTTTATTTTCCACACAATCAGAAATCAACATCATTTTCTGTTTCAATAAGCCCATAACATGCTGTTGATATTTAAGCATATGAAACTGGCAGTTTAAGGCCCTAATTGCCAAGGTTGCAGACGTATAAACCTTTTTTCCCTATCTATCCAGCACCCTGGAATCTCTATCAAAGGGGGTAGGATTTTTGGCTTTAGAGGCCTTTACACCTTTGGGACCCTGTGAGATAGTTTCAGGATCAGCAGCAGGATTTTTGAATAAAAATTTGTGGAAGTCAGGAACCCTGTAATATCTGTCGCTTAACTAGGAGCCGGAGGTAGGGAATCAGGAGCCATGCTTGATTCCGAAAACACATAAACAATGTCTAATACAGGAGGTAAAGCCAAAGGCCTATGCTGAGGAAGAAGGAAATCCCTAAGCCTCTTTTTTGATTCAGAGAAATCCTGACTCTCTCAATGAAAATGTTCCCTTAAAGTATGCAAGGTTTCTCCAAAAGAATAATCCTCAGGAGGAGATGCAGATGGGATGGATTCTTCTACATCTGAATCCCCTTAGGGTGGTACAGAAAATTCCTGATCAGAAGAGGAATAAGAGGAAATAGAAACTTGATCTGAAGATTCATAATCAGTGTCTTGCCTAGGCCTCTTAGCAGGGGGTGGGCCTGATCAAGGTAATTAAGTCCTCAGCCATTTTGATCATTGTTTTTTAGGCATAGGGGCCTGAGCACGTGGCTCATGCGTCGTTTTTTAGACTTAGAAGTTGTTTTTGAAGTTGGCGTCGGTTTTATATAGAAATGTTGAGGCCTGAAAACACCCTCAGAAGCCGGTGCCTGCTCAGCGGCTCCGGACCCATCCGAAGAGACATCCGCGGGTTCAATACTCTGAGAATCTCGTGGCAAACCGGACTCTGCATGGGTCTCGGTAGAGGCCTGCGGCTCAAAAGTAGACGGTATCAGGGGCTACAAAAGCACCTCACTGAGTACCGGCGAACCGGTGACTGGCTTAGAAGCTTTGTCGTCGGTTTTGGACCTCAAAAGTCTCTCTCGGTCTTTTTCTTTGCGTTTTTTGTGAACTTCGGTAGTCGTATTGCTATCCGACAACATTTCAGGGTAATTAAATCTGGATCCAAAATATTTTGAAGCAAAAATATACTGATGCTTAATAGTGTGTTGGTTAAATCTAGCACAAAACCGACAGCAAGGCACGTTATGATCTGGGCCTAGGCAAGGAATACAGTACAAATGAAAATCCTTATGAGATATTTCCTTCCCACAAGTAATGCAATTATTAACTTTTACTGACATCGGTAAGGAGCAAGAAAACGTTTCCCCAATGGGGTACTTAGCTTTAATTGAAGACTTCGGTTCTGAAACTTGAATGTGAAAATTTCAGGAGTCGGCCGACCGGCACTTGCGAACTGCTTCGTGCACCATGCGGCAAGAAAGACTGAATAAAATGGCGTCAGCTGCATGTTTTATACCCCTGACGACCTGACGTCATGGAAGAGGAGACAGCAACAGATGCAGGACCCAAAACTTTGATATTCAGGCCAACTGAGGGCAACCTGCCAGCAGATTACCCAAATGTAATGACTGCAACAGTGAAACACAAAGAACATCAAGAAATCTGGACAAAGCTGAAATTAATGAACAGACAATGACCCAAAAATATGTGATGGATGTTGAACATTGCTTTTGCAAAGTTATAAAGTTGCTGGAATAACAGTTCTTTTGTTAGCATGCAATTTCTAACACTGAAATGCATGGCATTAATTAGGCCCTGCAATATAGAGTGATTTTCCATAAAACACAAATCTTGTGTGGTAAAGACCAAAAGTATAAATCAAATTCTGGACCTTGTGTGAAAATCCGGACAGTTGGGAGGTGTGCTGGAAAACCAAAAAGTGTCTTTTTAAAAAAAAAAAAATGGAAGAATGGAACCCTGCATGTGCACAGAACAGAAAGTGACAATAATCACTACGATCTGATGGACTGAGCCAGTCAGCTGTAACTCTGCTGATTCAATTATCCACATGTCTGAAGAACTAGTTATTGTCCTTGTTAAAAATGCACCCCCCCTTACTCCTGTATAGTAAGTAAAATGACATTGCCAGTTCCATAAATAAAACGGTTAGACTATCTGTTCCGTAAGATCGGTAACTGTTATGCTTTTGCTGCTGCCCTTCCATCATACACATTACTTCTTTCATATAAGAGGTTATTGTCAGGCAGTAAAATGATTAGATTATTTCATTCAACAAATGAGGTGTTCTGAAGTCTTTCTTATGCAAGACATCAGCAAAATGCCATTGATTGAAAGTGCAAGTTACAATAGTATTCAAAACTTGCAGCACGGGCATTCACAACAGTGAAGCATGCAACAAAAAGAAGACCGAAGATGTATAATTTCCTTTTCCCCATGCCAGGTATCTGTACATTGATGTCCCTTGCTGGAGATGTATGCCTTAATGTGGACTGACATTTAGGAAAGCACAGCACGTATAAGAAGCACCAATTACAAATAGCCGTTTCCATTTTTAAAGAAAATAGCGTTTGCTATGTAAAAGGAATACGGGTAAAGCTGTACTGTTCTCAAATACATGTATTTACAGCAAGGTGCAAAGGCATATATCTTGAGAGGTAGATCTGACTACATTCCATGATAACATGTAAAGGAAAAGGAATGGTTCATTGTAATTAGTGCTTGCAGTAAGCATTGTGTTTTTCTACCACTCTGGCTTGAATGTAATCATCGTCACTCCTAGCACTAGATGATAGCGATTGCAGACTTACGCAGTACTGGAACGCAAATGCTGGTAGCGAATTCCTCAGGGAGCAAAAACAGCACTGCACTAGAGATTTACACACATTTTAAAAAAAAGTTGATGCTGTGGGTAGGAACCCAGTTACATCATGTATAATGTCACAAGGGGGAGGTGATTAGCTAAGTGGGTGTCAATGTTTTCAGCTTCGGTCTGAGGCAAGAAACTGATTTTTGAAACGAAATCGTGCCCCTTTAACTAACTACATTTGGGAGGTGTCAGAGATTTGGGATGCATGGCTAGGTTTAAAAAGGCCCTTGTGGTAGTTAGCCTAGTAAACACCTATGAACCTATTAGCCCTTGGAAGATGGTCCTAGAAAGCTTGACCTGGACCTAGAAAAAGAATCAAGCTTATAGTGCTTTATAAAAGTGTGTACAGAGGACTAAGTGGCAGCTTGTAAAATACTTGTATAAACCATCCCTTTCCAAAAAGCCATACTTTATGCCAAGGCCCTAGTAGAGTGAGCCTTGACCCTGCCTGGAATAGTTTTGTTATGGTGAGTATTGGGGGATTCCTTCCAAGTCTTTAAAAGTACTCTGAATATTAGTGGAAAGTGTAGAAGAGAGTACAGGAGCATTCTTGTCCAAAAAGAAAACAAAAGGTATTGGTCTTCCAGGCCTTCTTGCATGGAGTCCTGGAACAGAATCTTGCCAGCTAATTATTTACAGAGGAGGCAAAAATGTCTACTTAAGGAACTCCCCACAGACAGATCAACTCTTGGAAGACCCCCTGATCTAGTTTACATTTATAAGAGTAAGCCCTGGTCCTGCTTAGCTTGACTGCGCACAGTTTTGCTCTGATGGAATGCAGGATGCTTGTAGCATGAGACTATGAAGCCATACCCCAAACTAATATGGTTAGTCTGCGAAGGGGGGTATGACCTGGTTCCCTCGTGCTTGTTGATATACCCACATAACTGTGGCATTGCAGGGGTCTCACGGATCAAAGATGTTCAGAGAATTGAGTACCTTAATCAAGGGAAGCATCTCCTTAGTGCTCCACACCCCTGCACTTTTATCCCTACTGAAACTGCTCCCCAAGCAAAGTCTCAAGTGTCTGGAGAGACTAAACTGCTTTGGAACAGGGAGGGAGAATGGCAGATCTGGATTAAATGATGCCGGTCATCTCCACGAAAAGATTTCTCTTCTGGCAAACCCCAGAGCACTAGGATTCAAAAAACAAAGGGTGTTGATGCTGGGATCAAACAGATTTCAGATACAACACTCTCTCATATGGAGTACTGCCAGAGTAATTTTAAGAATCATAGATGCTACTGAACCAAAATCCTGAGGTATTCCCTCCCAGTGACTGAAGTCTGAGTGGAAAACCTTGGAAACAGATCTAATCAAAGATGTACTTTTCTTGTGGAAGAAAAACTCTTTGAACTGAGGTGTGTAAAGGAGTCAAGAAAGCCTTTTGAATGTTTCTGGGAATCCCAGCTTGTATAACGGATCAAAGACAGATTCCTGATGCTTTGAAAAAGACTTTGTAAAGTTAAGAAAAATCGTCTAAATATGGAAAAAAGTGAATATCCTGTAGCCTGCAATGAACTCTAATTGGAGCTAGACATGTTAAAAACACTCTTGGTGCAGTGGAGAGACTAAAAGGTAAGGCAAAGAACTGCATGTGATATAGATGCACAACACCTTAAGAAACATCTGAAGTCTGGATGAATAAGAATGTGATTATAAACATCTTTTAAGCCTAGCATTGCCAGGAATCTTGAAAGAGGAGAAAGCGGTAATAGGTTTTTGAAGTGACGACATTTTAAATTTGGGCACCACCACAAACAGGTTTAGGAAAGAAAGATCCGGAACTGGTCTCCAACAATTTTCTTGGAAATGATTCCGGTGCTCCATGGGACAGCGTGTGAAAAATAACCGGTGGAAACACGAGTGTGAATCCCATGGAAAGGAGGAATTTCTTCCAGCTGTCATCTGTGACCTTGATAAATTAATGTCAGAACCTATTTGCCTGAAACTATCGGTTTGGTAAGAGAACTTGAGACTGGAAGGAAAAAATAATGGCTAGAGTGGAAGGAGTTCACAAACAGTCATTCTGACTTGTTGGGACTGTACTTGGTTTTGAAAGGTTTGAGGTTCCTTTTCGGACCCTCCTTGCCATTTTTCTTAAAAAAGAAGTTATGCTTTTACAGTAACATTCCAGCTGTATTGTCCATCTTCATTACCATTAACCTGTGGGTTTCGGTTCCAATCCTCAGACCTAACCAGTCGCATTTTCTAGCTTGAGCTTTCTGACTTGCGCTCCTCCCCTATATCCACAATGCCCCACTCTGCCAGACGTACCTCAGATCAAGTTTGCCAGAAATGGCATCATGCATAAACATAAATATACCAAAGAGAAAACAGAACTCCACTAAATAACATTATCAAGAGCTCAACATAAGGAAAGTACAGTTTTGTACCTACCATAAATGTAGATGTCCGATAGGCATGCATCTGCAGTCCTTACAAATGGGTTGTGTTGTCGCCAGGCAGCCGCAGCCCGCTCGGTCGGATTTCCAAGTCTCGTCTCTGAACTCGGGTGGCACTTCACACCCCACGCCAGCCATGTGCTTGTCCAGCTGAGCCCACCTTTGTTGAGTCTGCTTCAAGGCCGGATTATTGGTGATTTTGTCTCTAGCTGTTTGAGTGCTGAGTCCAGTAATTCTTAGGTAGCCTGAGTCCGAACTTACCGCTCTGCTTTGCGTGTGGAACAACTATTATTAGGGTTTTGCCTTGTTGCTGTGCTGATGCCATTAATTACTTAGAACCTTGGGCTTGCAGGATGCCTTGAAGTTGAATTTCTTGCAGGTTGTTTTGTTGCACCATAAAATGCCAGGTATTTTGATTTGTCCAGTGTTTTCTGGTGTGTGGTGGTCCTTCTTTATTATATGCCCGGCTTCATTTATTTTGAAGGTTCCTATTTCTGCACCCTAGCTTGCCAAATTTGTTGATCCCTTGCTCCTTGTTTGCTTGTAGTCTTTTTTTCTTTGCTTTGATAAGCTCTTTTCCCAGCCTTTTGACCCTCTGCATCCCATGAAGTATCGGTAGATAAAATTGGTATTTCCCTCTCTTTGAGAGCTTTAAGACTGAACAAAGGGCCTTTAGCAGTTCGCCCATGTGTTTTGGATGTCCGAAGAAAAAAGGTAGCAATGGAGGCGTGATTTGCAATTTGGGTTCGTAATATCTATGTGATGATGCAATTCCTAGGAGTGCACACCATAGATATGCCTCTCCTGGCATGAGAAGAAGTAATGCCTGATCCTGTCTTTAGAATTTGAAGCAGGTGCCAATTTGGTGCCTCGTTGAGAGCAGGTAGAATAGGCCAATCCCATTTACTTTCTATCTAGGTCCCCATTGTAGTTGAGAGCAAAGCGTTTTAGGTCATAATTTTGAATTCTTTCCAATGAGGTGCATGTTTAAAGGACATTTTTGCTATTTGTTTTAGAGGTTCTGCCTTCTGAGTGGGAGGAAGGTTTGGCATTCCTCTCTTTCATTTCTCATCCTGGGTGTAATTCCTTTCTTGTGGTCTATTGTCTGCAAAACCACTTGTTATATGTTTGGAAGGTTCTCCTGTACCCTTTTTTTGATTGAGTATGAACTTTTTGGTGCTTCTTTGCTTGGTTGAGTTCGTGCCAGAGCTGTAGTTTAGTCTGTTGTCCTGAGTAGTCCTGGCGGCCTGTGATGCTGTGCTCTAGTACTGGTTGTGTGGTTGTTGCTTGTAAGGTCACTGGCTTGTTCCACTGTAGGCGTGGCTCTGTAGCGCCACTGTGATTGGCCTCCTAGCCTCTGGAGCTCCCTTGCGCCTGTGGGCCACTCTGGCCCTGCCTGCTGCCCCTGACGGCCTGGGAGGTTAAGCGCCCTGGCCTCTCTGGATTGAGCTCTGTTCTGCTCTCTCTTCTTCCCTTGCCTGACTTAATTCTGGAGGGCCACAGAAAAACTTTTGAAGTTGACCTGTTGTTAATCTTGACCAAACATTTTGATCTGCCTTAAGCAATCTCTTAGTGCATGTTGACATTGAGAGCTGGGCAAGCATGTCTTTTTGACCTAAATCTAGTGAAGAGATTTGTGGTGAGCATTTGCTCCTTAAATTGAAGCCCTGCTGGATGACTACTGTTTATTTGGCTGTTGATGCCTTTGTCTGCAGTGAATCATAGCCCTGATTTTTACTGTATGATTACTAACATACTGATTGTTCTGTCATTTTCTGTGAAGGTAATTTGTCAACTGGCCTCACTGAAGGGAATTTGCAGGACAAATATTATTAATTTACCCCATGATACTGATCATGGACAGAACCCTAGAGGGGCCCCTAGCAGAAAGAGTTGATAGGTGCTAGGGTTTTTTACCCCATCTCTTCTGGCTGCTACCAAGGAGGGAGGGGTTTAAACTTTTGTAGTTCTGGGGACCCTGTAACCTCCTGGTCTGGGAAGAGGGATCGGGGGAAAGAGAGGTGTTTATATGGGCTTGTGTGTGTCTGGGACATTAGTACCAAGCAAAGGAAGCAGCACTGAAGCTAAAACGATGCACTACAGTGGATGCTGATATCCAATAGCCTTTGAACAGAAGGATAAAAAAAGAAAGCTGCTTTTTTCTAATTGTTGAAAAGGAAATAAGCCCTTTCTAGAGTTGGAAAAATTCCCTCCTGGAACTGAAATGGTTCAAATGCCCTCAGGTTAGGTCAGGTTCTCTAAGGAATGGAGAAATCACCCTCAGGAGGGAATGGACTCCTTCTCATCAGCTGAGTTGCTAAAGGGAGAAAGAGACTCAGAGGGGGAATGGAATAGCTTCTGGAGGAGGAGGCATCTTCCTCTTCTCTGGGTGGAGGTGGGATCCCCTATCTGGTTGGGGAGATTCTCCTGCCCGGGAAGAATTGGGATGAATCAGAGGCTAGGCCTGTGAGAGGCTAGAGACAGGCTAGCCAGGAGGTAGAGCTTAGCAACCAGCCCTGGGGGTCTTAGCAGCATGACTGCTTGGCACCTGGCTTCAGCCTTTAAAAGGCTATGATCGCACATGGGGGCAGGGTTGAAATATAAATCACGCAGGCCCAGCAGAGATTGCAGGATATAGTAGGGGTGGATGGATCCCCACCCCGGCAGTAGGATGCGGTTGCCAGGGAGGTGGGCAGGTTGGAAAGGTTGATGAGGGAGGTTTCAGCCGAATGAGGAGCGGTCACAGCTCGGTTTCAGCCGCGTTTCGAGAAACCGAGACCGGTTTTAGGCCGGTTCCTTTGCCCTGCTTTTTAGATATTTTATCCTTTCGGATATCCTTACGTGAGTGGCGTAGCAACTGCATAATGTAAGGAATATCGAACCTCAGCAAGCTCAAAACTCCCCACCCTCCGGCCGGTTAAACGGCAGCAGTTAAAAAACAACAGCCCTGCTAGACAAGCTGCTACGCCAGACAAGTGAAGCAAAACAAGGTAAAGCATATGAGTATTTTTTTTTTATGAGGTATGACCCACAGTTACTTTTTCTATTCACTTTTTTCTGACATCGCTGATAAAAGAAAGAAAGAAACTTTTACTTAGCCTTTAGAAGTAGTAGTAGTAGTAGAGTAGTAGTAGTAAGTAATTCTGCCCTGACCGAATCGCGCAAAGCTAACAGTGCTTCTGGCTCGGCCCACGCCACAAGAAAGAAAGACTGGGGAAAATGGCGCCGGCTGATGCCTATACACCAGAAGAAGACTGCAGCTGTGACGCCGGTGGCGAAGTTCTCAGCCGGCCAGGCCAGACCACTTTGGAATCCGCCCACACCAAAGGGCTGCCTGACGACAGGACAACCCATTTGTAAGGACTGCAGATGCATCCTTGAAGGACATCGGAGATTCTTTGTACATTCAACCAAGCTTCCCAAAGGCTTGGACAGGGGGATGGGGGAACAGGAAATTTAATGGAAATGAAGATGGTCAGCATACATGGAACGTTATGGTAAGAACATAACTTTATCTGATATCGTCCTCTTCATTTCATTAACCTGTGGGACAGAGTACCCAGCTATTAAGATCCCAGGTGGCCCTCATGGAAGGATATTCCAGAGAACAACAGAGCCAAAGGCACTTCTACTTCTGGGTACGATGTACAATTTGTAATGCGCAACAAATGTGTGAGGATTAGACCAAGTAGCTGCTACACAAATGTCCTCAATGGAAACTCTAGACCAAAAGGCCTGAGAAGCTGCCATGGATCTTATGGAGTGGGCCTTAATTTGTCTGGGTAAGGGAATGTTTTGTGAGGAGTAAATAAAAGTAATACACTCCCTTCAACCATCTAGGTAGTGAGACTTTGGTAATAGCTTTACCTCTTTTTGTCACAGGGAAAGATAGAAACAACTGATCAGACTTCCTAAAGGACTTGGTCCTATGCAAAAAAAAAATGAATCTGTATGAATATCAAGCAAATGGAGAGTATATTCACCTTTGTTTTAATAGTTGGGAAAAAAGACTGGAAGATCGATAGACTGATTAATATTTCTTTCCTTAGCTATCTTGGGGGGGAATATCAAATATGGAAATTTTGAAGAAAGACTGAAGTTCAGACATTCTTTTCGCAGAAGTAATAGGTACCAAAAAGCATTTTACAGGAAAGAAATTTCAAATCAACAGAAGATGCAAGTTCAAAGGGCAGGTGAACCACAGCTTGTAAAATCATTGCTAGATCCCACAGAGGAGGAGGATCTTTCACTGGAGGCTGTAGTAGAAAAGTACCCCAGAGGAAGGTTTTACAGAGTTTAGAAGAGACAAGGGCTAAAGAATCAAACCCAAAGTGAAAACTGGATAGGTCTGCTAGCTGGACTCTGATAGAAGAACGACTAGTTCCTTCACAGAAAAGAGAAGCCACAACGTCAAGTATGATTACAACTGGTGCTGTAAAGGGATCTATCTGTTTCTCCTCTGCGCAAATAACAAATCTTTTCCACTTACTCCTATAAACCTTGTGTGTCGAAGACCATGTGAAGAGACCAAAATTTCTCGAACAAGGGAAGAAAGCCTGGGAAATATTGCCATCATGGGAAATGCAGACAGCATGTGGTTAGCTTCAGGCCCTGAATGTCTGGATGGGGATGCTCTGACGGGTTAGAAAGCAGATTTGGGGCTGGACCCAACCTCATCGGAAGGCAAACCAGATGAGACTAAAGGAAGGTGAACCAGGATTGCGGAGGCCAAAAGGGGGCAATGAGGACAACTTTGCTCTGCAACCTGCTAGCTTTCTGCAAGAATTAAAACTGAGTAGAGGAGGGAAGGCATAAAGACAGGAGGGGCCAAGTATGGGCTACAGCATCCCTGGATGGCTGTCCCTGCAGAAGGATGAAGGCAAAGTACCTGCTGTATTTGTTGTTGAAAGGGGAAGCAAACAAATCGCAGCAGGGACGACTATTTTTGGAAGATCATGTCTGCTGTTGACTGGTTCAAAGACCACTCGTGAAGCATCATTCTGCTAACATGCTGGATTCCCCCAGAATGTGTGCTGCTACTAAAAAGTGGTTGGTGGAGATCACCCACTGCCAAACCCTCATCACCTCTAGACATAGGGGATATGACCTGGTTCTTCCATGTTTGTTGATGTACCAAACTACTGACACTTTGGACTGTAATAATCCCCCACAGGAAGAAAGCTGTCAAGTTCCTGAAATGTTACAAGAACGGCTCTAATCTCCAGTACACAGACATGCAACTTGATCTACTGGGATGTCCAAGTGCCTTGGACTGTTTGACCCAGATAATGCCCCACCCCCAACTGGGAGGTGCCCATGGTCACCATGCCATTTGTGGATGGAGGAACAAAAGGGCGCCGTAGCAAAATTTCTACATAGTGAAGCCTTGCAAATTTGCAATAGCTTGATGGGAAAACTTAGGGGATTCCTGAGTAGTAACCACTGAACTGAAGTTTAAGAAACTCACAAACACCAAACAATGACAGCGAAATTCACTGCAGCCAGGAACCTGTTGATGAAACGAAGTGCAGCAAACCTCAGTACATTGGGGGGGGGGGGGGGGCATTAAGGGTAAAGGGGAGGAGCTCAAGTCAGAAAGCTCAAGCCAGAAAATCCACCCGGTCAGTCCCAAGGATCGGAACTGAAACCCACAGGTTAATGGAAATGAAGATGCATAACAACAGATTGCATGTCTGCATGCATTTTGTTGAGACCATTTATTCTGTTTTTAGCCAAAACGGGATGAGGAGATAAAAATTGTTGGAAATTTTGGAAAAGGGCTGAAAAATCTCAGAGATTCCCTGGATAAGGCTTGCACCTTTCATTACACTTTTTGATCACCTCAGCAGCAGAGTGGTCAAACACAATCTCTAGCCACAGGAAAATTTAAAATGTCATCATCTTGGAGGTTCTGAGAATGCAGCCTTGAAAACCTCTTCTAAATAGTGCCAATGGCCATAACCCTGGAAGAAATATCAGACAGACAGGTAGCCACACGTAAACAATGAGTACTGACCTGGGTAATAGAAGAAACCAAGCTATTTAAAGTGAGTTTTTCCTCAAGAAAAATCTGCAGATAAGACATTCCTCATACTTTCAGAATTTACAGAAATAATTAACAAATAAGCCTGACAATTCAAAATTCTAAAAATAAAAACTGTAAAAGTATACATTTTTTACATACCTATCAATAATTTTGCCATCCTTATCAAAAAGAGTAGGACTGGAATTAACCAAGTGCTTAACAGGTTTGGGAATAATATATAAAAACTTAAAAGACAGAGGAAACTTATACATCCCATCAGCCTTTACAGCGGTAGCTGGCTATCAGGAAAAATGCAGGCAGCAACATACATATTCTCAAAGCATACAGAACAGGAGGAATGACTGTACGTTCTGGAAAATCCTTCTGTAACAACTTCTTTTCTGAAGGACTGATAAACCTCCGTGTTCCCCCACTGAAAACATTGGCACATTCTAGTAATAGTTTCAGAGAAAGAGGATCACCCCTCCCCAACAGGGTGAATCAGAAACCAAGCTCTTCTCAGAGTCTGAATAAGAAATTTAAGGGGGAAAACACCTGTATCCCTCCCTCCATCTTCCTGTTCAGATTCAGAATCTTAAACTGCTTCAGGAAAAGAGGAATACTCTTTCTTTTACCAGAAATGAGAAGGATCAACAGCCAGAATTAAACCCAGAGCCAGACCCATTAAATTACTCCTATCCAAAGAAAATTGAAGAGAATTAGATACATGCTTGGTTTTCAGTTTATTTTGGACAGGACAAATGTGGCCAGCAATGTTACTAAATGGCAACAGCAGCTTCCCCACGGATGGGCACAGCATTCTGACACAACAGGGAAACCTTTCCTGGTCTATCTCCCAGGAGAGACAAGGAGTGGCTTTCCCTTGCCCACTGAGGGAACCCCAACAGCCAAATAGGATGTGGCTAACCCCTGTTCCAAAGTGGCTGTAGGTGCAACAATGGAGTGATCCGGGGGAAAAAAAAGGTGTGGTCTTGAGGTACAACAAATGGCCACAGCAAATTCATCCACCTGCAGCCAAGACAAACTGCCAGCCTGCTGTAAAGGCAAAGGCTGTTTACTTATTTTCTTTTTGCGGCTGGAAGAAGGACCAGCAGTGGGACACGTAGTTTGTTCCATGGTCAAGTTGAAAATGGTGCTTCCTTCTCGAAGAACACAAGCAGCAATTGCCAGTGAACATTACCAGTACACATTATTTAAAACGGAAAAACACAGTAGAAAGCACTTAAAACACTATACCAGCCCCATAAAAGTATTACAATTTCACCACAGAAAAAGAAATGCTTTCAGTTACTTTACACCACTTTTAAATGGACAGAAAAAAACAGCACTCTGTTTAAAAGTACAATACAGTCTACACACAGTCCATTAAAACGCAACACTCCTAACTTTAAAATAACTTTCCTACAAATGAAAGTAATAACATATCACAAAAGTAGGAAAACAGAGGGTTCCCCCAAAGGGCACTTATCTGCCTAGCAAAGCAAAGCACAAGCACAGTCAATCCTCAAAAGCCTAAGATGAATATACTCTTCAGTGCCAGTAAAGCTCTGAACCACTTTGCTCCCAAACTTGTCTTTTAGTCAGCTCATCTTGAACTGCATGACAGTTTGGGTGCATGGAAGGTGACCTGAAGCTTTGGAAGGTGGCTGGCAGTTCTATCCTTGGCAGCATTATAACCCATATAGCTAATGCTACTGCAGCAGTCTGCAGCAGTGATCAATATGATGAGCACTGGGAATTCTGAAATACACCTCCTCTCTCAAACATGTCCTATTTATGTCTCAATCTCTCCATCATGTCCTATTTATGTCTCGAGCAAAATTTAAGTGTTTAGATTTAGTATTCTGATGTAGTTTGTTTTGCAGATGTGCGAAAGGTTGACCACAGCAGGGTCCAAGAATGCCTTATATGCCAAGCATAGATCACCTCTCAATAATCTGTAGAAGACAAGAGTACAGAGATAAGGCTTTGAGGCAATCAGCACAGTACACTGTATAGGTTATGCATTATTATTTTTTTTCAGAAGCCTTGGAGGTTGGCATAACGGTTAATGAGTTTACCTCACAGACACATGGCACAATATTGGAGGAAAACTAGCTAGGCTTAAAACGTCCCACAACAGCAGCTAGCCTAGTACTTGCCTACGAACCTCTGCAGACATTGCAGTTGCTTTCTGTGTCTGGTCAGGTAAATACCGAAGGGGGCATTATACTCAATGATGGGTGTGATGAAGGCAAGAGTACAGTGATACAATGCTTTCCTTAGACCTAGACACCATGCCCTTACTTGTAAGTTGAGCAACACAGAAAGATTTCCTTACTACCTTGGACACAAGTTGGTGTAGGGCCAGGTTACTATCTACATGTGTTACCATATATCCCTAACTCTTTGGGATGTTTGATCAATAATGCAATTTCCTGGGGTGGCAGACTTCCCAAAAGGTACTATAATGCATTTCTTGTTACAAGGTTTTAAGTTGTGGCTTTGGCACCAGTTATGTGACTGTTGTACCTTCATGTAATATATTTGCATCTTGGGGGGGATTCTATGACTGCAACTAGTTTAAAATCATTTGTGAAACTGGTCAGCCAGAGGCCTCTGACATTTGTCTGGACTTCTGAAATGCAGATGCCAAAAGAAGCAAGCCCAGCATGGAGCACTGAGGGGACTCCACTGGTAATCATCTCCTATGTGGAGGTGGTCTCTAACTTTCTAGGTCCTGTGAGCCAGCTAGCTACCTAGTATTTTATATAGAGGTTTATGCCCAATTCCATAAGTTTGTTAATGCCAAAGTTTGTTATTGTATCAAATGCCTCAGACAGCTCAAGGCAGGCAGTATGCACCATTTTGCCTTTATTCATTGCCTTGGTGACTTCAAAGTCCACCAGGTTCAGGAGGCATGCCCTTCCTTTGGCAAAGCCAAACTGGGATGGATTCAGAGTCTGAAGGTCTCCCATGTCTTTATCATTTCCATAATAATCCTCTCCGTGGTTTTTCACACAAGATTAGTCAGACTAATGGGTCTGTTTCCGGAATCCGTTAACGGTCTGTCTTTATGAAGAGGGGTGACCGATGCAGTCCTCTTTTCTTGTGGCACAAAGCTTGTTTTAAGACTATAGTTAAATAATGATTATAGTGGCCCCGATAGGTCATATTTTAGACTATTCAGGAGACATCCAAGGACATTACCAGGGCCTACATGAGGCTCTATTCTTGGCATTACTGAGTGCAGCCAGGACATGCACTCTATTTACAGCTTTAGGGGTTATATTTTAAGGTATTTCTGGGGGACGGGGGATGAGTGGAGGGTAAAGTAGCAAATGAATTTGTCAACCAGCAGATTTGCTTTATCACCAAGTTCGGTGAATGTGACACAATTAAACACCAGTTCACCAAACTGCTGTGTGCTGCCTTTGAGATTTCTGACATAGCTGAAGAAGGCCCTTTTACCTGGAAGACCATCTTGACCTCGAAATTAGCTTTACAGCTCTCTGAGTTGCCTGTTTAGTCTGAAGAGAAAGTTCTTATCTTTATGAAAGTTACACTTCTTGATTTTAGCTATGATTTTTTTTTTCTTTCTGTTGCTTAACATGTTTAATTTGGGATTCCACCAGGATGGCTTGTTTTTGGAGTTAGTTTTGGACTTACTTCTGGTAGGTACCGCAGCCTCTACAGAGTCATTAACACAGCTGTGCTGAGTTTCTCTGAGCAGTTCTGCATAGGCAGCTGTGTTCTCTGGGTTTGGAGGGATAATGAATTTTGACAAGCTACCGCTAACTAAAGGCAGTTTACCTTGGAACAGTCCCTAACTGTTACTGGGTTTATTGGGGTTACCAAACTGATTTTGATTTCAAGAGAGACAGCTTTATGCTCGGACCTTACCAGGGAGGACATGACATTTGAGGGGGCACAGTGTTCTCCCACACCTGTGGCTATGAGGTCCAGTATTTTAGAATCGATAGTGGGCGTAAGCACCAACTGGTGAAGGGTGTTTACGAAGTCCAGGAATATTTGAGTATGCTGATTTGAGGCTGTGTCGAATTCCTAGAATATATAGGAGTACTTAAAATTCCCCACAAGTAAGGTGTTATACCTACTGGTAGCACTCACCATCCAAACTAAGTATGCATTATAATTTTCATTGTACATAGGCAATGACCTATAGCTTTCTAGGATACGGGTGATCTGCATGTGAAGAAACTCCAGCACATCATGCTGTTTAACCAACCTAGAAGTATGTTTGTTACTGATGTACATTGACACACCACCACCCTTTAGTCCTTGACTGTGCAATTACTGCTCTAAAAGTGTGTATGGCACTGAAACCTTGCACTGCAGCTTTACAATATGTCTCTAACTGTGCAGATATCTAGATTTCCCAGGGTGAGGAAGGTTTGAAGGGAATATATTTTTTGTTTCAGCTCCTGGCACTGAGCAGAAAAACCTTGAGGTTCAGATGAGTCGATTTGGTTATGTTGGTAGATTTGTCACTTTGGACTTGCTAAAAAGGCTCTATGGGGGAGGATAAAGTTTAGCCAGTATTCAAAAGCCTAGAGGGTACAGGTGCAGGCCATCTTTGGCAAAGCAATGTGGTCTGTTAATCATGTCCTTCCATGTTGACATATATTGGATCCCGTTAGAATGACACTACAAACTCAGACAATTGCTAAAAACTCAATCATTTTTGATTGCATTGTGGCATATTCCTTAGCGAAGGTAAAATGCTAGTCAACATTGGTCAATTCAGGCAATAGAAAGCTATTAGTACTTTTACAAATGTACTAATCTGGCAAATGGTGACCATTTCTTCCAACACTCACACCATTAAATTTAGATGGTGACCGAATCTAAACGTACACAAAACCATGAAACAAAATGGGATACATCACCAGCTCCATAATGAAATGTTGGCACTTGAAATGACAAGTGACGAAAAGCTGCTGGGGTGGGGGGTAGGGGGTGGAACTACCAAAAACGCGGAGACGAGTAAATCTCAAAAATCGCTCTTCTTCTTGAGACTTCTTTTTGCAAAAAGGGAGGGTAAAAGTACAGTTTTGTACCTACCATAAATGTAGATGTTCAAGTGTTCACCCTGCTGCAGTCATCACACTTGGGTTATCCTGTCGTCAGGCGGTCCCCACAGTCGGCCCGAATTCCAAAGTCTTGGTCCGGTGTCAGTTGCTGTCGCTTCTTCCCTGACGTCAGTGCGCCACGGGTATATAAGAGGCATCCAATGCCATTTTCTTCAGTTTTTCTTGCCCCAGATGTCAGGTGCCCCCCCAATAGGAGGTCACTACATAGTACCAGTAATAAAAGTGTAGCACAAACAAAACATACCTCCAGCTATAAAAGCAAACACACCACAAAGGTTGTATCAGATTTAAAGGCGTAGAAAGGTTTCAGTTAGATCAGAGGGGAAGGAGGGAGGGTAACCTGGACCTGCAGCAGGGTGAACACTCGAACATCTACATTTATGATAGGTACAAAACTGTACTATGTTCATCGTGTTACCCTGCTGCAGTCATCACACTTGGGTTGAATCCCAAAGTTAAGGATGGGACTTGGAATCAAACAGGGTTAGAGGAGGCTAGAAGGCCCTGCAAAACTGCAGTGGCGAAGCCAGCTCTAGTCTTAGAGTAAAGTGGTAAGTGATAGTGTTTGGTGAAGGTATGTACTGAACTCCAAGTTGCAGCTTCCAAAATATCCTTGGTTGGCACCCCCCTGAGGAAGGCTGTAGATGTAGCTGCTGCCCTGGTGGAGTGGGGCCTTATGCTAGCAGGAACTGGTTTTCCATGATGGGTGTAGCAAAAACGTATGCAATGTCCTATCCATTTTGAAATGGTCTGTTTTGAGATAGCCTTTCCTTGTGATACTGTAGCATAGGATACAAAGAGCTGGTCAGATTTTCTGAAAGTCTTAGTTTTATCCAAGTAGTAATGTAGTTGCCTGTGAATGTCCAAGGAGTGCAGGAGTCTTTCTCCTTTGTTCTGTGGATTTGGAAAAAAGGTGGGTAAATGGATGATTTGATTTAGAGCCACACTGGATACCACCTTTGGCATGAAGGAGGGGTTAGTTCGTAGAGAAACTCTGTCCTGATGACAAATGAGGAAAGGCTCTACTGCCATTAGTGCCTGTAGCTCTGAGACACTTCTGGCTGAAGTAATTGCTAGCAGCAGGGCAGTTTTCCATGATATAAACTTTAAATCAGCTGAGAAAGCTGGCTCAAAAGGTGGTAGCGTAAGCTTTTCCAGAACAAAGTTGAGGTCCCAAGTTGGCGTTGGTGCTCTCCTGGGAGGCCTTATGTTTTTGGCCCCTCTGAGGTACTGCCTTAGTAGTGGATGTGAAAATAAGGGGGGATCCGTGTTGTAGTGAGCTGAAATAGCTGAGGTGTGGATTTTAATAGATGAAAAGGAAAGTCCTTTGTGTAACATCTCAGTTAAATATTGTAGAATCTGAGGTATGTCTGGCTCAAGGGGATTTTGGCCTTTAGCTTGGTTCCAGGCGCAAAATCTTTTCCATTTGTCTGAGTAGGCTTTCCTGGTGCTGGGCCTCCTAGCCTCCAGAATGACATCCATAACAGCTTGTGAAAGAGGAGCTGGCTGGTTGTTTAGGTGATTTGCCATGCAGCCAGATTTAAGGTCTTGAGCTGGCTGTGTAGAATCTGACTGTTTTGCTGTGTGAGTAGATGAGGAATTTGTGGTAAACTCCATGGTGTGCCACGTTCCTCAGTAGTGGGTACCAGTGCTGGCGTGGCCAGTCTGGGGCAATGAGTATCATTCGTGGTCTTTCCATTGTGACTTTCAGCAGCACCTTTGTTAGAAGGGGCAATGGAGGGAAGGCATATACTGTCAACATTTTCCAACTGAATGAGAGTGCGTCCACTTTCCAAGCTTGATAGTGGAATGTCCTTGTGCTAAATTTTGATAGCTGAAAGCTTTGGGGGTTGGCAAACAGGTCCATGTCTGGGCGCCCCCATTTTTGAGTTATCATTGCAAATACTTGTGGATCCAGTTTCCACTCGTGGGGATCCATGATGTTCCTGCTTAGGTCGTCTGCCAATGTGTTCTTTTTTCCTGGCAGGAATCATGCTTGTAATTGAACTTGGTAAGTCAGTGCTGTGTTCCACAAGGTCATTGCTTGTCTGCATAGAGGGTAGGAGTGTGTACCCCCTTGCTTATGTACCACATTACTGTGGTATTGTCTGTCCTTATTATAAGTTGTCCTGGATGTAAGAGGTCCTTGAAGGCTGTCAGAACATTCTGTACAGCTAGCATTTCTTTTTGATTGATGTGCAGATTTCTTTGATCTGTAGTCCATTTGCCTTGAACGCACGGTCCTGCCATGTGTGCCCCCCAGGCATAGTCTGACACATCTGCTGTCATAGTTTGCCTGGCTGGGGGTAAGGTGAAAGGCTGACCCTTGTTGAGGTGACATGCCTGTGACCAACATAGAAACTCCTGTTGAAGGCAGGGAATGAGTGGTATCATTGTTTCCAAGCTGTGGCTGTGTTGAGTCCATACGCTTTTCAGGTACCATTGTAATTTCCTCATATGCAGTTTTGCAAATGGTATTAGTAGTATGCAAGATGCCATGAATCCCAAGGCCTGCAGAATTTTTCTTGCAGGGAGTTGGGTATTTGTTGCCATTATTTTGAAGTATTGAGTTAATTGTAGCTGCTTGTCTGGCGTGAGATAAGCCATCTGGGCCGTTATATTTAAGCTGGCACCCAGGAATGTCATGTTCTGTGAGGGCACTAGTTTTGATTTCTTTTTGTTTACTGTGTACCCTAGGCAACTTAGAAGGTGTTTGATAAATGCCAGATGTTGTAAGAGAATGTCCTTGCTTTCTGCTTGGATGAGGCAGTCGTCCAGGTATGGGTATATTTGAATTCCTCTTTGTCTGCAGTATGCAATTACTGGTGCCAGGCATTTTGTGAAGACCCTGGGCTCAGTAGATAAGCCAAACGGCAGTGCAGAGAATTGGTAATGGGTTGAACCTGCAATGAAACGGAGGTATCTTCTGCAATTTTGTCTGATAGGGACATGCAAGTATGCCTCCTTGAGGTCCAATGTTACTAGCCAAGCCTTCTTGCCAAACATGGCAAGAAGCTACTGTAGTGTTAGCATCTTGAATTTGGGTACTTGCAAGTAGGTGTTTAGAATTGAAAGGTCCAGAATGGGTCTCCATGCATTGTCCTTTCTGGGGACTAGAAAGAGCCTTGAGTAAAGTCCTTGGCCTTGCTCCTGTGTAGGTACCAGTTGAATGGCTCTCATGTCCATGAGAGCTGCAATTTGTTTTTGTGCCTCTGCCCATTGATTTTGTGGCAGGTTTGGCATTCCTTTTATTCTTGGCAAGGTGTGGAAATGGAATCTGTATCCTTGTGAGATAATGTCTAGGACCCATTTGTCCTTTGTGATGATGCGCCAGTTGTCTGCAAAAAGTGCTAATTTTCCTCCCAAGGGAGCTGCCAAGAGAGCTTTGCTTGGCAGTTTGAGGGTTAAGTCACTGTGTTTGTCTTCTAGTAGTTTGGGGCCTGTCTTCTCCTCCCTTCTGTGTTGCAGTGCCCCATTGGCGAGGTTTGTAAGGGATTTGTGCTTGACCTCTGCCCCTTGGGCGTCTGTATTTACCCCTCTGTGGTCTGTCAGAAGCTGGAAAGGACCAATTTTTTGTTGGCCAATTTCTGCTGAAGCGAGGGGGTTGTACCTGTAAGAAATCTTTGACCGTCTGCACAGACTTTGCCTTAGCCTCCATTTTCTTTAAAACCTTTTCTGCTTTAACTCCAAATAAGACATCCTGCTGTAAAGGTGCATCTAGTAACTTTGCTTAAACACGATCAGGCAGAGTTTGTTCCTTTAACCAAGCATGCCTACGTATGACAGACCCAGTAACAGCTGCTCTACAGGAAGCTTCCAAAGAATTAAATCCACATTGTAAAGTATGTTTGCCCACCTGTTCAGCTGCATGCAACAGATCCTGCAGTTCCTTGAATTCAGACTGTTGAGAGTGTGTGCTCATCTTTTGTTTTAACCGAGACATTAGGAATTGCTGATATTTCAGCATGTGAAATTGACAATTTAGTGCTCTCACAGCTAGAGTAGCTGAGGTGTAAACCTTCTTCCCCCACCTATCTAGTGCTCTGGAGTCCCTTTCAGAGGGCACAGGATTTTTAGCTATAGAGACCTTGGCCCCTTTTGGACCCTGGGAGATAGTCTCTGGGTCAGCAACAGGGCTTTTGTAAAGGAATTTGTGTGAGTCAGGCACTCTATAATATCTGTCTGGTTTGACTGGAGCAGGAGGCAGAGAATCTGGATTTAGACTAGATTCTAAGTAAACATCATCCACGATGTCTAAAACTGGAGGGATAGCAAGCGGTCTGTGCTGGGGAAGGAAAAGAAACTCTCGGAGCCTTTTCTTTGAGTCAGAGTAGTCCTGACCTCCCCAGTGGAAATGTTCCCTCATGGTATGTAAGGTTTCCCCAAAGGAATAGTCTTCAGGGGGAGATGCTGAAGGGAATGGAATCTTCAGCATCAGAATCTTCATAAGGGGGAAAGGAGTAATCCTGTTCCTCAGAGGAGTCTGAGGAAATAGAAACTTGATCAGAGGAGGCATAATCCTCCTCTTGTCTTGGCCTTTTGTCTGGAGGGGTTGGGAATCCCTGATCAGAGTAATCAAATCTTCAGCCATCTTAAGCATCTGTTTCTTAGGCAAGGGGCCTTGAACTGGAGACTGATGTACAGTCTTTTTAGGTTTTAAAAGAGTCTTAAGCTTAGCACAAGATTTTATGGTGAGAGTAGTCGGTCTGAAGACTCCTTCTGTAACCGAAGGTGTTTCGACAGCACTAGCTTCTCCTTCTGCAATGTTGTCAATAGGGCCTAAAGAAAATGGCTGCGTCGGCCTAGTACTCTCTGTTTGAGAATCCAAAGCGGTCTGGGTTTCCAATTCTGCAGTCGTCAGGGGCTGCGTAGGTGCCTCACTGAAAACCAGAGAGCCGGCGACCGGCCCAGTTGAGGCCTCGATGTCTGGCTTGGATCTAGGCTGCCTGTCTTTATCTTTGCGTTTTTTATGCACGCCGGTAGTCGGTTGCTCCGACGGCATAGTATAGTTAAATTTCCTACCGAAGTAGTGTCTAGCGAAATCAAAGCGTCGCTTTATAGTTCGCTTATTGAATCGAGCACAAAACCGACAACCAGTGACGTCGTGGTCTGGGCCTAGGCAAGGTATACAATAAGAATGAAAGTCCTTATGAGGTACTTGCTTCCCACAAGAAATGCAATTGTTAACTTTTCCTGACATCGGACTGAGGCAAGAAAAGGTTCCCCAACGGGGTACTTAGCTTTGAAGACTTTGGACTGAAATTCGATTCGAAAATCTCAGGTGTCAGCCGACCGGCACTTGCGAACTGCTTCTGCTTCGGGCACCGCGCGGCAAGAAAGACTGAAGAAAATGGCAGCAGGGTAACGTAATGAACATCCCCGTACACTCACCAAACTTATACCAACTCAAATATCACCATGCCTTGGAGAAAAGGAAATATTCTGAGAAGTGGCACCTCTGACTAAGTATACGCAAGTCCGATCTTTTGGCCATTCAGTCTCTGCATCACTCTGGAGGGTCCCAACATTTCAAAAGGTTACCAATATTACCCCTTTCTCAGCCCTTTACATGAATCTTAGGCTCCTCTCCAGCATGTTTCTGCTGTGGTCACCTTACTCTCTTCTACATGGGAAGTATGCAAACACTGAGTGGAATTCTCTTTTTCTGCTGTCCAGGAGGTACCTCCTCTATGGCACCTTGTGCCAACATTTTTGGCATACAAGGATTTACTAGGCATTTGAGGTTTTTTGGAATAAATTAATTCACTTAAGTTGCAGCATGCTCAAACACCGAAGTCTGTATTTTTTTGTGGGTTCACAACAATCTCCTGGTCTGTAGTTATGGGAAACCACTAGTGCAAAAGGTCAGCTGGCCTACTACCTTGGGGTTTTGATATAAAGATGTACTGATTGGAAAGGTGACCAATGTAATCACAGCTGCTCCCTGTCAGATGCGAGACTTAGAGGTCCCCCGCCTCCTTCCGTCTTCATGCTGTCGTCTTTTTTGTTCTTCACAGTGGCCTTTCTATGGCCCAGCTTCTGGCTGAAGGGTCCTTGTTTAACAAGAAAGTTGTTACTATTTGGGGAGAGAATGCAGAACATATGCCTCACTAACTCCATGGTTTCCACTAATCATCCAGTTTCCTGAGCGCATAAGCATGAGATCCAAGAGCAGCTCCTTGTGAAGTGCAGTGAGAAGCTGTGCCTGCGTATCCTCATACAGGGACAGGGTCCACAGCCCAGGATATGTCTTGAGAACTGACCCCAGCACAGCAGCCCTGGACACTGCATCTACAGCTACATACCCATATTTCAGAGCATGTGTCCCAAGCTGCAATGACATTTGAGCTTACTTAATGATCTCGCTCAAAAAAAAATTTTTTTTTACCATTTTCTTTTGATATAATTATACCCTCATCAAGTAAAGTGGGCTTTCTGATTTTAAAATGTGTAATTTTTAGTTACTTCAACAGACCTATATTTATAGGGTTTAATAATTCTTAATGAAAAAAAATGAGAAGTAGGCTGCTGTCTTTTCCAGTGCCTAATGCTTTAACTTTCAAAGCTGAAGTTCACTCCCCTAAAGTTGTTTTTTTCACTCTCCTAAATTATTTTTTTCACTCTCCTACATTTTTTTTCTACACACTACCTAGCAGTCCATACTGCAGACAAATATCCATATACTATAAAGAATTTTGATAAAGTCACTGATAATCTTTAATCTTGTTTTCTTGATATGGATGGCAAGATTTACCTGTCCAGCTTTGCTCTTGAGCCGAATTTCTTGGTATCCATACCTCAAAAACACAATAATCAGTTTATTATCGCAGACCCAATCAGAATCCTCTATTTTATACTAGCTACCACTTAGTGCATATATCAAAACTGACTGGGTGGAAATATTTTACAGTTGATCCAAAAAATGTACATTAAGTACAGATATTAGACAACAGAAGAAATTTGAAGTCATTATAACACAAAAATATTGCAGCATATGTACACAAAAAATAGGTGTGTAAAACCTTGCCATAACCATAGATGCACTCTTCGATGTTGCAGTATTCATCAGCTATGGGTTACCCTCTGCTTAGCCACCCAAACGTCCAGCCAGTATAGAAAAGCTTTAGACACTGTGAGGTACATGGGATGTGTCTGATGGCCGTAGCATGTGAGGGCCATAAAAGTGATGTCTGCATGTACCTTTCTTCAGAACTGAATGCCCCGGTCAGAACCCAGTGCCAAGATAGCTGCACAAGTCCTGTGTCATCCAACAAAGCATTTTTTATAAATGTATAAAGGAGGTGGGACAGAACAGTGCAACAACATGGAAGAGAAGGACATCTATGGCTATGGTAAGATTTTACACAACTATTCTATGTCCTTCTATTCCTATATTGCAGTACTCATCACCTCTGGCCAAATGCCAAAGCTAAAAGGGAAGAAGAGAGTGGAAGTATGGAGCTGTTTTCCATGAATCCATGCAGGATTGCCCCAGCAAAACCTGCTCTAGATCTGAAAATATAGTCCAGTTTGTAGTGTTTGTTGAAGGTGTGGACAGATGTCCAGGTAGCTGCCTCTAAAAAGGAAGCAGTGTCCATCCCTTTGAAGAAGGCTCCAGATGAGCCCATGGCTCGAGTGGAGCGGACTTCAATTTTTGTCATGGTAGGAGTAACAAAAGGAGATCAGACTATTTCTGCCTGGAATTCCAGGGCTGTTTTGACACCGCTTTTCCCAGAGCTCTGTGGTGAAAGGAAACAAAACTGCTCTGATCTCCTAAGGGACTTGGTCTCATCAAGGTAGAATCTTTGTGGTCTGTGAACATGAACATCAAGGGAATGCAGGACTTTCACTGTCACTCTGAGGATGTGGAAAAAAGTGGGGAAGTGAATACATTGGGTTCAGGGACACCTCATTTACCACCTTAGGCATGAAGGATGGTTGGTCCTTAGGGTCACTCTATCCTTGTAGAAGATTAGAAAAAGTGGAGTGGCCATGAGGGCCTGGAGCTCTGACAC
Source organism: Protopterus annectens (assembly GCF_019279795.1). Taxonomy (NCBI): domain Eukaryota; kingdom Metazoa; phylum Chordata; order Ceratodontiformes; family Protopteridae; genus Protopterus; species Protopterus annectens. The sequence goes on along the minus strand of NC_056741.1, from coordinate 245,485,734 downwards.
TCTCCTGCTGATGTCAGGGCCACCAAAAAAAGAAGTTATGTACTCACCATAACATTCCAGGTTTGCAATCCATCTCGTCCTTCATTCTTACACTTGGGTTCGGAGCCGATCCTCGGCTCTGACTCGGCAATTCTCTAGCTCAAAGTCTTCTGGTTGGATCGTGGCAAGGAGGTATCCCATCATGCACTGCTGACATATTCCAGATCTTGTTTGCTGCTAGTAGTAGAACTATAGAGGAAAAGAACAAACCATGAATAAAGATCTCAAAAGTACAGTTTTGTACCTACCATAAATGTAGATGTCCGAACTGGATAGCATCTGCAGTCATAACAACTGGGTTGTCCTGTCGTCAGGCAGCCCTTCAGTCGGCCGGATTCCAAAGTCCGGGCCCGACTTCGGCTGATGTCGCACTTCACCCGACGTCATCTCTGTTGGTCTTCGGGTATAAAAGCATCAGCCGACGCCATTTTCCTCAGTGTTTCTTGCCCCAGATGCCAGTAGCCCTCTTGAAGGCTAAAATTTGGATAGATGCCAATGTTTCCAAAAAGATAGAGGTAAACACAAAAATAAGCATGTATGTACATATATACAAACAAATACACTATAAAAGACTCCCCACCAGCTAGCTATTAGGAGGGTAAACACCCTAGGAGTACCACAGAGGGGAAGGAGGTGACTGCAGATGCTATCCAGTTCGGACATCTACATTTATGGTAGGTACAAAACTGTACTATGTCCTTCATGGATGCATCTGCAGTCATAACAACTGGGTAGAATACCATAGCCAACTAGGGAGGAGGATAAAAGTAGATTATGGTATGTTTAGGACCCCTTGCAGTACAGCAGTGGCAAACCCTGCTCGGGATCTGGAATATAGAGGCAAATTATAATGCTTGGCAAATGTATGCACGGAGGTCCAAGTAGCCGCCTCAATAATGTCTTTGGTTGCAAGAAGGCTGTGGTAGTGGCTGTTGCCCTTGTAGAATGAGGTCTTATGTTCTGTGGAATTGGTTTTCCATGGAAGGAGTAACAGAATCGTATGCAATTTCCTATCCATTTGGAGATTGTCTGTTTGGAAATAGCTTTTCCTTCCCTTCCTGTTGCATAGGCTACACAAAGTTGGTCAGTCTTTCTGCTACTTTTTGTTCTGTCCAAGTAGTAGCCTCGCTGTCTATGTACATCCAAGGTATGCAGTATTCTTTCCCTCTGTTTTGTGGGTTGGGAAAGAAGGTAGGTAGGTGGATTGCCTGGTTTAAAGACACTCTGGATACCACCTTGGGCATAAATGTAGGATTAGTCCTCATGGACACTCTATCTTGGTGGAAGATTAGGAAGGGTTGCACTGCCATTAAGGCCTGTAGTTCTGAAACCCTCCTTGCTGAAGTAATTGCCAGTAGGAAAGCAGTTTTCCATGACAGGTGTTGTAGGTCTGCTGTTGCTGCTGGTTCAAAGGGTGATAGTGTCAACTTTTCTAGCACAAAGTTTAAGTCCCAAGCTGGTAATGGTGGTTTCCGTGGAGGTTTTACATTCTTGATTCCTCTGAGGAACTGCCTGAGCAAAGGGTGAAAAAACAGGTGGATCAAAGCTGTATTCTGCTGAAATAGCTGATGCATGTATCTTGATGGAGGAGTAGGACAGGCCTGAATGAAGAAGTTCGCCAGATACTCCAGAATGTTAGGCATATCTATGTTTGACACATCTTTTCCTCTTTCAGTACTCCAAATGACAAACCTTTTCCATTTTCCAGCATAGTTCCTTCTTGTTGAAGGTCTGCGTGCTTCAAGAATAATGTCTTTAACTCTTTGGGAAAGTTCTGGATTAGCTGCTGCTATGTGATGTTCCATGCAGTCAGTTGCAATGTTTTTAGGTTTGGATGTATGATGCTGTAGTTGTTCTGAGTTAACATCAAAGGCATCAGGGTATTGGCCACATATTGTTCCGAGACATGCTCCTCAGCAGTGGGTACCAGTGTTGTCTTGGCCAGTTTGGAGCTATCAGGATTATCCTTGGACGTTCTTCCTTGATTTTAGTAGTACTTTGTATCAAGGGAAGAGGTGGGAATGCATATGCTGTTAGGCCTTTCCAGCTGAAGGAGAGCGAATCCACTTTCCATGCTAGTGGGTGGAATGTCCTTGTGCAGAATTTTTGAGCTGGTGATTGAGAGGTGATGTAATAGATCTATCTGAGGCATTCCCATTTCTTTGAGATGGTCTTGAAGATGTCCGGTGCAGCTTCCATTCGTGGGCATCCATGTGGTTCTGCTTAATATGTCTGCTAAAGTATTTTCTTTTCCCGTACAAATATTGCCTGTAACTGGATGTTGTAGCTGAGTGCCAGGGTCCACAGCTCCAAAGTCATTCTGCATAGGGGGTATGAATGAGTGCCTCCCTGTTTGTTGATGTACCACATGACTGTGGTGTTGTCTGTCCTTATCATCAACTGGCCCTCTTTGAGAAATGGTCTGAACTTTTGGATTGCCAGTTTTACTGCCAGCATTTCTTTTAGGTTGATGTGCAGGTGAAGTTGATCCTGTGTCCACAATCCTTGCACGCATTTGTCCAGCATGTGGGCCCCCATCCTAGGTCTGAAGCGCCTGTTGTGATGGTCTGGCTTGCTTGACATCTGCGAAAGGGTAGGCCTGGGTTTGACTGGCATGCCTGAGCCCACCATAGGAACTCCTGTTTTAAGCATGGAATTAGTGGGATTTCTGTTTCTAGGCTGTGTCTGTGTTGGGACCATAAATTCTTTAGGTACCACTGTAGTTCTCATATGTAGTCTGGCAAATGGGACCAAGATTATGCATGATGCCATGAAGCCCAAGGCCTGCAGTACTTTTCTTGCTGTTAACTTGTTCAGTTTTGTTAGTGCCAAGAAGTAAAGAGGGAGTTCTTTTTGTTTTTCTGTAGTTAGGAATGCCATTTGTTTTACTGTGTCCAATTCCGCGCCCAAGAATGTCCTTGTTTATTTTATTTATTTAACATTTGTTGACCGGGAATGTCCGACTAGGTTCCAAAGAGCCTGTTTTCAGCAGAGGCCCGGGGAGAAATGCTCCAGATGCATGTCTTTGGAATGTGGGAGGAAACCGGAGTACCCGGAGGAAACCCACGCGAACACAGGGAGAACATGCAAACTCCACACAGAAGGCACCCCAGCCGAGAATCGAACCGGAGAACCTCTTGCTGTGAGGCGACAATGTTAACCACTGCACCACTGTGCCGCCCACTTGTTTGGGATGGTATCAGCCTTGACTTTTGTAAATTGACTGTGTATCCCAGTGCTTGTAGCAAGTAAATGACCCTTTGTAAATCTGTTGTCAGCTTGCTTTTGTTGTCCGCTTGTAGCAGGCAGTCGTCCAGGTATGGGTAAATTTGAATTCCCTGTAGTCTGCAATGGGCGATTACTGATGCCAGGCATTTTGTGAATACTCTGGGCGCAGTAGATAAGCCAAAGGGCAATGCTGAGAATTGATAGTGCTCTGATCCTGCAAGAAATCTGAGGTATCTTCTGCAGATTGGTCGAATGGGGACGTGCAGGTATGCCTCCTTGAGATCTAGAGTTACCAGCCAACACTCCTTGCCCAGTATGGGAAGAAGTTGCTGTAGGGTCAGCATTTTGAATTTTGGGACAATGATGTATGTATTTAAGGTGAACAGGTCGAGAATTGGTCTCCAACTTTTTTCCTTTCTTGGAACTAGGAATAGTCTGGAGTAGAACCCCTTTCCTTGCTCTGCTGTTGGCACTCTTTCCACAGCTCTCATGTTTGCTAACTCCATTATCTGTTGTAGAGCCTCTGTTTTTGATTTGGAGGTAGATTTGGCATTCCTCTTTTGACTGGTAAAGTGTGGAAGTCGAACCGGTAACCTTGATCTATGGTTTGTAAAATCCACTTGTCTTTTGTTATGTAGTGCCAGTTCTTTGAAAATAAGGTTAACTTTCCGCCTAGAGGAGCTGCTATTTGTTCCCTGGTAGGCGGATTTAGGTTAAGTCACTGTGGTTGTGTTGATGTAGTGGCAGTGGTTGTGTCTGTGCCTCTGTTGTTACCTTGCCACTGTCGCCTCTGTAGGCACCTCCTCTGGTTTGGTTTCTGCCTCTGGAACGCCTATTCCTGCCCCTTTCTGATCTTGTGGACTCAGGAAAGCTCCAATCTTTGGCAGGCCAGTTCCCCCTAAACCTTGGGGTTGAACCTGCAAGAAATCTTTAACCGTTTGAACAGATTTTGCCTTTTCTTCCATTTTCTTCATAACCTGCTGGGCAGGTGTGCCAAACAAACTTGTCTTATCCATAGGAGCATCTAGCAACTTAGCTTTAACATGATCCGGTAAAGCTTGCTCCTTTAGCCATGCATGCCTTATTATCACTGTGCCAGTCATGGGTGATCTAAATGAAGCCTCCAGTGCATCATAGCCACATTTTAAGGAATGGTTACTAACCTGTTGTATGTTATTTACCATTTCTAATACATATTTCTTATCAAGAGATTCATCAGTGTTTAGCTTTTTAGTTAACTGATCAAGCATAAACTCTTGGAATTGTATCATGTGAAACTGACAGTTTAAAGCTCTAGCTGAGAGAGTAGCTGAAGTGTAGACCTTTTTACCCCATCTGTCTAATGACCTTGCTTCCCTTTCAGAAGGAATAGGGTTTTAGCTATGGTCGGGCTACTGCCTTGGGACCCTGGGATATAGTTTCGGGTCTGCAAATGGGGCCTTGTAAAGGTGGTGATGAGTATCTGGCACCCTGTAAAACTGTCTGGTTTGGCAGGGGCTGGGGGAAAAGAATCTGGAGCGGAGCAGACATCATTGAAAGCATCATCCACCACAGAGAGAACAGGAGGTATAGCTAAGGGCCTGTGCTGTGGAAGGTGCAGAAAGGTCCTAAGTCTTTTTCTGGAGTCTGAAAATCCTGTTGCTGCCATTGGAACTGCTCTCATGGCATGAAAGGTTTCCCAAAGGAGAATTCTTCTGGTGGGGAAGCAGCTGGAATGGATTCTTCAGCATCAGAATCTTCAAAATTGGAGAAAGGAGCCTCTGGCTGGTCAGTTATGTCTGATTCATCAGCAGAATCATCAGAGGACACTGGCTCAGGGGCTCTGCCCTAGGTCTCTTCTCTGGGGCTGAGAGGCCCTGTCTGGGTGAGATTGAGATCCTCTAATTAATGAAATTAAATCTTCTGCCAAAGTAAGCATTTGAGAACTAGAAGAGGGCCTGGTTGTGGGGGTTTAACAGGCACTGTTTTAGTAGTCTTGGCTGCTTTAGCCCTGGCGAAGGCCTTAATGGACATGGCTGCTGGAGGCCTAGCAGCACCATCGCTGGGGTAGAGACATCCAAGGGAATGGTGTCTGATAAGTCAGTGGCAACCACCGTAGTGGATAAAATTTCTGAGGCCGATTCAAGAGTGGTAGCAGGGGCCTCAGTTGTAGAGATAGATTCAGCTGTACTTTGATCAGTTTTCTCGCCCCGAAACTGAGACACTCGCGGTTTGCTTAACCATGGTTTCGTGTCATTCTTTATCTTTGGCAGATTGGGTAGTCGGAGGATCCGACGGCATAATGTACGCAAAATCAGAACTGAAAACTGTTCTGCAAACTCCGACCGACGCCTAAGTGTTCGCCGGTTGAAAGAAGCACAGGCCGAACAGGCTGCTACGTGTGGGCTGGGCCTAAACAAGGCAGACAATAAGAGTGGAAATCTTTATGAGGTATTTGTTTCCCACAGGTTAAACAATTATTAACTTTTTCTGACATCGGCTGAGGCAAGAAAGAGTCCCCAACGGGTACTTAGCTTTAGAAGTCTTCAAGTAGTATTCGTAGAAGTAATCTCTGGATCCGACCGACCGCACTTGCGAACAGCTTCTGCTTGCAAGAAAGACTGAGGAAAATGGCGCCGGCTGATGCTTTTATACCAAGACCAACAGAGATGACGCCGGGTGAAGTGCGACATCAGCGCCGACCCGGACTTTGGAATCCGGCCGACTGAAGGGCTGCCTGACGACAGGACAACCCAGTTGTTATGACTGCAGATGCATCCATGAAGGACATCATAGAGAGAAAGGAATTGTTTAAATTCCCCCAGGTCCTCAAAGGAGGGGGCAGGACGGTGGGAAATTAAGAATGAAGGACGAGATGGACTACAAACATGGAACATTATGGTGAGTACCATAACTTCTTTATTTTCTGTAGTCCTATCTCGCCTTCATTCTTACACTTGGGACAGCATCCCTAGTACCTTTACCTTGGGTGGCTCATGGGAAAATACTTCTGAGTACTGTAGAATCAAAGGAAGATCTGTTCCTGGAAGCCACGTCCAACTTGTAATGAGTTATGAATGTATGAGGTGTAGCCCATGTTGCTGCTGCACACGTTATCCATGGGAATTTATGCTTAGAAGGCCACCAATGTAAAAACAGATCTGGTAGAGTGGGCTTTCACCTTAAAAGGGAGACCTTTGCCACTAGACGTATAAATGAATGAAATGCAGCTTGAAATCCAGTGTGACAAGGTAGGTTTTGAGACTGGTAAACCCTTTCCTGAATCTGAAAAGGAAATAAACAATTGGTTTGACCTTCTGAAACTCTTGGTTCTATGGAAATAGAATCGTAATTGTCTATGAACGTCAAGCTAGTGACATTTGTATTCTGCCTTATTAGAAAAATTTGGGAAAAAGACAGGTAGTTCAATTGATTGAGTAATATTAGCCTGAGAAGAGACCTTAGAAACAAACTAAGGGTTGGCCCGTAAAGAAACCATAACTCTGTGGAATACCAAATAAGGAGGCCTAATAGAGAGGGCCTGAAGTTCTGAGACCCTCCTTGCAGATATGATGGCCACTAAAAATATAGTTTTCCATGAAAGGAATTTGAGACTGCATGTTGCCGACGGTTCAAAGGGAGACTAAGTACGTTTTTGAAGGACAAAATTCAAATCCCAGGGTGCCACAGGTTCCATGACGGGGGGGGTCTCAATGTGGACCCTTTAAGAAAAGCTCTGCACAATCTATGCTCCATAAGGTTAGGATCATTAGCCAAATGGAAGGTAGAAATAACTGCCAGTTGAATTAAACAGTGGCAGCGGCTGAATCTTGATGGAACAGTTGTGTAAAACTCCAAAATCGCAGAGATGGGGGTTGTATAAGGATCGAGGTTTCTATCGCGAGCCCAAAAGGAAAACCTTTTCCACTTACTGGCGCAAATCTTTCTAGTTAAAGGTTTGTGAGAAGATGTCAGAATACGTACATCAGGAGAAAAGTCATGAAGCCTGACTAGGGATGGAATCAGAGCAGCCATGCTGTCAAATTGAGGGTGTGGAGAGAGGGATGGAACACCCCCTGACATGTGCGTCAGTAAATCTGGCACTGGGTCCAGAATCCAAGGTTCGGCCATTAGGTGAGACCTCAGGAAGGGGTACCAAATCTGACGAGGCCAGTAAGCAGCAATGAGGATCATCTTGCTTCCCAAGGATTTTGCTTTCTGAATGACCTTTGATATCAGAGGAAACGGTGGGAAGGCATAGAGAAGTCCTGAGGGCCAATCATAAATGAATGCGTCTCTGGGTGTCTCCCACTTCGGGGGGATCAGGGTGAAGTAGTTGCTGCATTTGGCATTCAGAGGGGTGGCGAAGAGATCGCAGCAAGGCTGACTCCATCTGTGAAAGATCTGTTCCAAAATGTGTGGATTCAGAGACCACTCGTGAGGCATACGAATAGCCCTGCTAAGTCTGTCGGCTATCACACTGGTTTTCCCGGGAATGTGCACTGCGACCAGAAAATGTTGGAAAGACACTGCTCACTCCCAAACTCGAAAGGCCTCTCTGCATAGGGGTTAAGATTTGGTCTCTCCTTGTTTGTTTTGTACCATATCACTGACATATTGTCCGAGTGAATTGCAATCGTCCCTAGAAGGAGAAAGATGTGAACTGCTTGCAGCACCAGAAGCACTGCTCTCATCTCCAGGACATTGATATGCAAATGAGCCTCATATTCCTGCCATGTGCTTGGACTGTTCTCCCTAGATAATGCCTCCCCCACCCTATCTGGGATGCATACATGGTCATAGTGGCGACTGGGGGAGACGGAACAAACGGTCTGCCTGTGGTCAGATGGCTGGACTGGGTCCACCAGCGAAGATCCTGTTTGCACGATTCCATTATCAGGATGGGGTGAGAAAGAGGTAGTTGCTGCAGAGACCACTGGGCGAAAAGTAACCACTACAGAACCCTCATGTGCAGCTTGGCTAATGGGACTAATGTCATTATGGAGGCCATCGTCCCTAACAATTTGAGCACCATCTTCACTTTTGGCTGTGGAAGTAGACTCCAATTTGTTGTCTGAGATTCTGGACTTTCTCTATGGGGAGGTAAGCCCTCATTGTGACAATATTTACTTCTGCACCAATGAAATTCACATGCTGAGAGGCCGACAATGCAGATTTTTGCGAGTTTATTGTAATTCCTAGCTGCAAGCAAGTCATAATGGTGGTGTCCCGGGCCCGTAATAATAGATGCCTGGTGGTGGCAGTCAGGAGCCAGTCGTCCAGGTAAGGAAACACTTGGAATCCAAGGCATCTCAAGTGAGCCGTTACCACTGCCATGCATTTGGTGAACACCCTGGGGGCTGTGTTGAGACCAAAGGGCAAGGCACGAAATTGGTAATGACTGGCCCCCAGCTGGAAGTGTAAGTGACTCCTTGATGCTCTATCCATTTTGATGTGGTAGTACGCATCTTGTAGATCTATGGAGCACATCTAAACGTCTTTCCCTAACAGCAGGACTATCAACTGTAATGTGACCATTCAGAACTTGGGACTTCTTTACTGATTCGTTCAACTTGCTGAGATCCAAGATGGGTCTCAAGTCCCCTGTTCGTTTGGGCAACAAAAAGAATCTGGAGTAAGTCCCTAATCCTACTTGGTCTGTGGGGACGGGTTGGATGACTCTCTTTTCAAGCAACTTTTGGAATTCTACAGTTGTTAAATCCCTGTGATTGGTTGGAACATCCGGGATTCTTCTGGTCGGAGGAGTGAAAGAGAAGGGAATACAGTATCCTCTGGTAATTATCCTTTGTACCCACTTGTCTTGCGTGATGTCGCACCAGGCTTCTGGGTACAAAGATATATGTCCCTCGACCGGCTCCAGAGACGCACAGTCGGGCCTCCTTTCAGGAATGCAGGTAGGGATGACCACGAAAAGAATCACGGTCTCCCTGATCCTGCGGGCCTCCCCTGCCTCTAGTGTGACATCTACCATTACTTCCTCCTCCTCTGCCTCTGGAGAAGGAATCACCCTATGCGTCCTGGAAAAACCTCTGAGACTTTTTGAACCACATCTTTCCGCCCCTCTGCCCTTTGGGATAGGGTCTGGAAGGAAAGGAAAAACGGACTCCCATGGCAGACAGGGTTTTTCCTTCCTGTTCGCACCTGGTGCGTATGTCCTTTACCTTAGGTCCAAACAACGAGTATCCATCAAAGGGGGCATTGGTAAATGTAAACAAAGGCCTCCGCAAAATTACACAAGCGCATCCAGGAGTGCCTTCTATGAGAAAAGTACAGTTTTGTACCTACCATAAATGTAGATGTCCGATAGGTATGCATCTGCAGTCATCACATATGGGTTGTCCTGCCTCAGGCAGCCCTTCGGTCGGCCGGATTCCAAAGTCTGGGTCCGGCATCAGCTGATGTCGCCCTTTCCACGACGTCAGAGCGCCTGGCGTATAAAAAAGAGTCAGCCGACGCCATCTTCCTCAGTTTTTCTTGCCCCAAATGCCAGGTGCCCTCTAAGGAAGGCTAAATTTGGAGAAATGCAAAATATTCCAAACATGCACAGTAATAAAAAACAAATACACCATAATAGATAACCCCAGCTAGCTATAAGAGGGAGTATTACCCAAGAAATACCACAGAGGGGAAGGAGGGAGGGAAAACCTGACTGCAGATGCATACCTATCAGACATCTACATTTATGGTAGGTACAAAACTGTACTATGCCCTTCAAGGATGCATCTGCAGTCATCCCATATGGGTAGAATACCATAGCCAATCTGGGGGTGGAGGATCTATTTATAGGATGGTGTAGCTAAAATGCCCTGCAGGACTGCCGTAGCAAAGCCTGCTCTGGATCTGGAATATAAAGGTAAATTGTAATGCTTGGAGAATGTATGCATGGAGCTCCATGTAGCAGCTTCTAAAATGTCCTTGGTAGCCACCCCTCTTAAGAAGGCTGTGGAGGTGGCTGTGGCTCTCGTGGAATGAGGTCTAATGTTAGCTGGCACAGTTTTTCCATGAAAGGAGCAACAAAAACGAATGCAATTCCCTATCCATTTTGAAATTGTCTGTTTGGAAATTGCTTTTCCTTGTGCACTAGCAGCAAATGCTACCAACAGCTGGTCAGTTTTTCTGTAACTTTTAGTTCTGTCCAAGTAGTAGCGCAACTGTCTGTGTATGTCCAGGGTGTGCAGAAGTTTCTCCCCTTTGTTTTGTGGATTCGGAAAGAAGGTAGGCAAATGAATAGCTTGGTTTAATGAGACCCTGGATACCACCTTTGGCATAAATGTAGGATTGGTTCTCAATGAGACTCTGTCCTGATGAAAAATAGTAAATGGCTGTACTGCCATGAGGGCCTGTAACTCAGATACTCTTCTTGCTGAGGTTATGGCCAGAAGGAAGGCAGTCTTCCAACACAAGAACTGTAGCTCTGCAGATGCTGCTGGTTCAGAGGGAGGCAGTGTTAGTTTTTCCAACACGAAGTTAAGGTCCCAAGTAGGCAGTGGTGGTGTCCTTGGAGGCTTGATGTTTTTGATCCCTCTTAGAAACTGCCTTAAGGAGAGGATGTGAGAAGACAGGTGGATCAGTATTGTACTCTGCTGAAACTGCTGAAGCATGAATTTTAATGGAAGAGTACGACAGACCATTGTGGAACATTTCTGCCAAGTATTCCAGGATACGTGCCATGTTCATCACTGTCACATCTAGGCCCTTTGTGGTGTTCCAAATGAGAAATCTTTTCCATTTTGCTGAATATGCCTTTCTTGTGGAAGGCCGGCGAGCTTTCATGATAATATCCTTCACTCTCTGGGATAGCCTGTCCTGAGGAGGAATCAAGGTATTTTCCAGGCTGTTAGTTGCAAGGTTTTCAGGTTGGAATTCAGAGTTTTGTAATTGTGCTGTGTCAGAAGCAGTGGCCATTGAGGAAGAGGCCATGGTTTCGTGCGTGACATGCTCTTTAACAGTGGGTACCAGTGCTGTCTTGGCCCGTCCGGAGCTATCAGAATCACTTTTGGCTGCTCTGTCCTGATCTTCAGTAAGACCTTGGTCATTAATGGGAGAGGTGGATATGCATACACTGTTAGAGTCCTCCAGCTGAAAGAGAGGGCGTCCACTTTCCATGCTTGTGGGTGGTATGTCCTTGAGCAGAATTTTTTCAGCTGATGATTGTGGGGGGAGGCAAAAAGATCTATGTCCGGCCTGCCCCATGATTGTGTTATCTGTAGAAAGATGTCTGGGTGCAGCATCCATTCGTGTGCATCCATGATATTTCTGCTTAAGCTGTCCACCAGTATATTGTCTTTCCCTGGCACAAATTGAGATTGCAGCTCTATGTTGAGTTTCAAGGAAAGTTCCCATAGATTCATTGCCAGTCTGCAAAGAGGATATGAAAGGGTGCCTCCTTGCTTGTTTATGTACCACATAACTGTGGTGTTGTCTTGTCCTTATTAGTAGGTGGCCTTGATGCAGAAAAGGTTTGAAGGCTTCGACTGCATGTATCACTGCCAGAAGTTCCTTGTGGTTTATGTGCATGCGTAGCTCTTTTTGTGACCATAGACCTTGAATGCATCTGCCCTCCATGTGTGCTCCCCATCCGTGGTCTGAAGCGTCCGTTGTAATGGTTTGGCTGGCTAATGGTTTGCTGAAGGGCAGACCCCTGTTTGACTGGCTTGCTTGAGCCCACCACAAAAATTCCCTTTGAAGGCATGGGATGAGTGGTATCAAAGTTTCCAAGCTGTGACTGTGATGAGACCATAAACTCCTTTGGTACCATTGTAGTTTCCTCATATACAGCCTCGCTTGTGGAATCAGAAGGATGCAAGAAGCCATGTAACTCAGGGCCTGCAAGATTTTCCTTGCAGTCAGCTGAGTTTTTCTTGTCAGACTTTTGAAGTAATCTGGTAGTTGACTTTGTTTTTCTTCTGTGAGGAAAGCCATTTGGGTGGTTGTATCTAGATTCGCACCCAGAAAGGTTATTCTTTGGGATGGAACAAGTCTTGATTTGTGAATGTTGACTGTATATCCCAGGGCCTGAAGTAGGTGAATGGCGTAATTCAAATGTTTTACCAAAGTTTGTTGGCTGTCCGCTTGTATAAGGCAGTCGTCCAGATATGGGTATATTTGAACCCCTGAAGTCTGCAGTGTGCAATTACTGATGCCAGGCATTTCGTGAATACTCTGGGCAGTAGATAAGCCAAAGGGCAATGCTGAGAATTGATAATGCTCTGAACCTGCAAGAAATCTGAGGTGTCTTCTGCAACTTTGTCTGATAGGGACATGCAGGTATGCCTCCTTGAGGTCTAGAGTTATCAGCCAAGACCCCTTGCCCAGCATGGGAAGGAGCTGCTGTAGAGTCAGCATTTTGAACTTTGGTACAATGAGATAAGTATTCAGTGCGGACAAGTCGAGAATAAGCCTCCATTGTTTTTCTTTTCTTGGCACAAGGAAAAGTCTGGAATAAAATCCTTGGCCTTGTTCTGAGAGAGGAACCTTTTCTATAGCTTTCATTTGCATTAAGCTGGAGATTTGTTTCAAAGCCTCTGCCCTTTGATTTGGTGGCAGGTCTGGCATGCCTTTTCTTTTTGGTAATGTGTGAAAATGGAACCTGTATCCTTTGTCTATTATTTGTAGTGTCCATTTGTCCCTTGTAATACTGTGCCAATTTTCTGAGAATAAAGAAAGCTTTCCGCCCAAGGGTGCTTCCAATTGAGCCCTGGTTGGCGGTGTCAAAGTAAAGTCATTGAGCCTGTCCTTGTGCAGCAGTTGTAGGTCCTGCATTACCTCTCTGGTTGGGAGGCTGCCATTGACGCCCTCTGTAGGAGCCTCTAGCTTGCCCTCTACCTCTGGCACGCCTTCTTGCCTCTCTGAAACCTCTCTGTGTCTGGAAAGGACCAATTTTTGGAAGGCCAATTCCTGCTGAATCTTAGTGGTTGGACTTGGAGAAAATCTTTGACAGTTTGTACAGATTTTGCCTTTTCTTCAACTTTCTTTAGGACCTCCTGAGCCGTGGAACCAAACAACTTTTGCTTTTCCAGTGGAGCATCCAGAAGCTTTGCTTTGACATGGTCTGGCAGAAATTGTTCCTTCAGCCAAGCATGCCTACGTATGACTGCTCCAGTCATAGCTGACCTACATGAAGCTTCCAATGCATCATAACCACATTGCAAGAAATGGTTGCTAACCTGTTGTGAGTTATGTACCAGATCCTGAAGTGATTTGCGATCTAGGGGTTCAGGTGAAGACAGTTTTTTATGCAATTCATCTAACAAATACTCTTGGTACTGTATCATATGAAATTGACAATTCAATGCCCTCATAGAAAGAGTAGCAGAAGTATACACTTTTTTTACCCCATCTCTCTAAAGCTCTAGACTCCCTTTCAGAGGGGAGAGGATTTTTTAGTAGTGGCAGCTGTAACCCCTTTAGGGCCCTGGGAAATAGTTTCTGGATCAGCAGAGTGGGCCTTGTAAAGGTGAAGATGAGAGTCCGGGACCCTGTAGTACCTATCGGGTTTGACAGGAGCCGGAGGAAGAGCATCAGGGGTTGTGCTAGACTCAGAGTACACATCATCAATGACATTTAAAACAGGAGGAATAGCCAAAGGTCTATGTTGAGGCAAATGCAAGAATGTCCTTAATCTCTTCCTGGAATCAGAGAATTCCTGGCCCTGCCACTGGAAATGCTCTCTCATAGTGTGGAGTGTCTCCCTAAAGGAAAACTCTTCAGGAGGGGAGGCCGAAGGAATAGATTCCTCTGCATCAGAATCCTCGTAGGCCGAAAAAGCCTCCTCCTGGTGGTCCGAGAGAGTAGAACCATCTGAGGCCTCATCTGAGGAGTGGGGATCAGAGGGCTCAACCCTGGGCCTTTTGTCTGGAGGAGGTTGAGAGCCCTTGTCCGGATGAGGTTGAGAGCCCCTAATTAAGGAGATAAGGTCCTCTGCTAAGCTTAGAATCTGTGAACCTGTAGTGGGTCCCTGAGGGATAACCTTGGGAGGCAAAGCTTTGGATAGTTTAGCAGCTTTAGCCCTAGAGAAGGCCTTAATGGACATGGACGCAGGAGGCCTGGCTGCACCACGTGCTGGTGTAGTTTTGTCTAAAGGTATGGTGTCGGAAGGTTCCAGGACACCAGTTTCTGTAGGAAATTCAGTAACCGATTCAGCCGGGCCTCGGGACCGAGGTAGTCGGCTGAGCGGTTTCGTGGTAGGAAGCACCAAGGACTCTGTTTCAGCCGAGACTGAGACACTCGGTAGGCCTGGCCGTGGTTTCAGCCAAACCGCGCCCGCGTGTCGGTCCTTGTCCTTCCGCTTAATCAAATGTGAAGGCGGGGTCTCCGACGGCATATTGTACAAAAACTAGCCCAAAAATTCCTCTGCAAACTCCGCCCGACGCCTAAGGGTGCGGTTGAAGGAAGCACAGGCTGAACAGGCCGAGACGTCGTGCTCTGGGCCTAGGCAGGGGAGGCAGTAAGAGTGGAAATCCTTATGAGGTATTTGTTTCCCACAAGTTAAACAATTATTAACTTTATCTCACATTGGCTGAGGCAAGAAAGAGTCCCCAACGGGGTACTTAGCTTTTTGAAGTCTTCGGTAGCTGAATTACAGGAGCTGGCCGACCGGCACTTGCGAACTGCTTCTGCTTCAGGCACCACGCGGCAAGAAAGACTGGGGAAGATGGCGTCGGCTGACTCTTTTATACCCCAGGCGCTCTGACGTTGGGGAAAGGGCGACATCAGCCGACGCCGGACCCAGACTTTGGAATCCGGCTGACCGAAGGGCTGCCTGAGGCAGGACAACCCATATGTGATGACTGCAGATGCATCCTTGAAGGACATCTCCTGAACCCGCTGCCCTACTCGCTCCATCCGCTGCATAAGATATTAGCCTCATGGAGGCGTTAACAATACAATTTAAGGTAGACATCTGTGTGTTAAGCTTATCAGATACCGCTTCAGATATGTTTCCTTGGAGAGCATCTCCTAGCTCTTTCAGATCTCTCTGGAGCCTAGTGAAATGAGAAAGGTAGTTTAGCGATCTGAGTGTAAAAGCCGCTGAAGAAAAGACATGCTTCCCGTACCTGTCCATCGCTCGAGACTCCTTGTTCGGTGGATGGATGGCGGAAGAAGTTTCAGCAAGTTCCTTTTTGGTGGCTGCTGCCACCACCATGGCTTCTACTGGCACTCCTTTGGTGAGAAAATCTTTGTCCTGAGGTGCTGATAGGAATTTATTAAGTCTTCTAGGAACTGCTTCCACAGTATCAGGAGATTCCCGCACCTTTTGACTCAGTAGATCCAAAAGTTCGTCGAAAGGTGTAGATACCCAAGAGGCGGAGGGTTGAGACCTGAAAGCCTTCAGGTACACTGACTCCTCATCAGAAGGGGAGGTGGTGGGCCAGCCGCCTCTGTTTCAGGAACTCAGGGATATCTGCAACGGAGATATCATCAGAGGACAACTTGGGAGACTCTTCTGACTCCTCGAGGTCAGTGTCTGATGTAATGGACTCATCGGGGGAGTCAACATGCTTCCTCTTACAAGTTTTCTTCAAGGGGGCTCCTCAGAAGGATATTCTGGGGAGGTATCGGAAGACTGGGGACCACTCATGGAGGGTTCCTGAGGCTGCGAGTCTCCGCTGTGTTGGATGGGAGAAGGCACTGAGACCAAGGTCGGCACTTTAGGGGGAAGAGTGTCGGTGCCCCTAGTTGGAACTGAAGACTTGGACAGAACACTCATTAGCTAGAAGGCTGACCCCCCTCGGCTCAGAGGATGCCCCTTGTTCCAAAGGAGCAGAGGCAGTTCTCAGTACCGAGGAGAGAGGCTCCGAGACAGTCGTAGGGTCCGAACTCACCCGAGCCAAAGCACCGAGAGCTAAGCTTGGAACCGAAGAAGTTCGGGTCCAAGCATCCCCCTCGGGCCCGACCGGACAGCTTAGGACCCTAGACCCCATGGAAGGTACCGAAGGAGTCAGAGCGGATATCGGAACAGAGAGGTCCAGTAGCTGGAACCGACCTTTCCACAGCAAGTGGCACCAACATCTCTGGCTCTGAAGCGCCGGAGTGGTTCGAAGGAACAGTGATAGGATGTGCGGGCTCAGTAGGATCTGGAGCCAACTGGGACGGAGCCGAATGTAAATCTGCCAGCGCCGATGTCTTCAGGAGTCTGCGCATCACTCTCTCAACGTCCTCATTAGAAAGGCTCCTAGAGGACCTTGGAGGATAAAGTGGGGGACCTAGACTGCTGAAAAATTGGCGATCTGAGTGTCGGAGAAACCGGACAAAGTTCAGCTGACCGGCTCCAAGACACATTCAGTTATCGGCTCCGCAACCTTTGGAACCGAAACTGATTGCTCCACATCAATAACATCTGTTGGCACCGAAACCAATGGAGCCGAAGAGGAAGTAGTCGATTTAGAAATTTTCTCTGGCGGCTCCGACGACACAGAGTGAATGGGAGACCGCCTTTTTGTAGGTTTAACTTTGTCTTTTTTAGAAGTGGATGACTTGGAACTAGAGGTGGAGGAGGAAAAAGCCAATTCTTCTTCAAAGGAATGCTTTAAGAGACCTTTCAATATAAGTTTGTTCTTTCTATCTTGAAGGACTCTAGGACTAAAAGCATGGCAAAAGGAGCAAGATTCTTGAAGGTGAATAGCACCTAAGCAGTATACACAAATAATATGCTCATCTGTCAGGGACATTTTTTGAGCGCACTTGGTACATTTTTTAAACCCAGAAGGCTTGTTGTCTTTCAAGTCTTTAGACATATCTGAAACCAATACTGATATCAAAGACAGAAAAAAAACAAGTCACAGTGACTAGTGCCAAGAACAGAAACAGGAACTACCTCTAATTTAAATGGTTACCCTGAGGAAACAACAGGTAGTTAGACAGAGGACTAGGTCCTGTAACTTAAACAGGCCTAGCCCTAGAGGAAGAAACACACGACAGAGAACTAGATCCTCTAACTTAAGCGGGCCTAACCCTGGAGGAAGGAGAAGAACACAAGCGACAGACTGAGGACTAGGTCCCCTAACTTAAACGGGCCTAGCTCTTGGTGAAAGATAGCTACGAAAAGAGAAAACAATTTATGCAAAGCCCAAATAGCAAACAAAACCAACAGCGAGTGCAGGGATATAACAAAACAGGCCTGCGAAAGAACGGCCAATAAAAAACAGCAGAAACACAGCAAACAATGCCACACAAGGTCTTCAACAGACACCAGGCTAAAAACAAATACTAAATCAGCTGAATACAACTTTTTTAAACACTATAAATTGAATAATAAGAAAAATAAATATTCCACTTCTCCATGGCCAAGAAGAAGCACTTCTGAACTCGTCGAGCAGCAAACGAGATCTGGGAAATGTCAGCAGTGCATGATGGGATACCTCATTACCACGAGCCAACCAGAGGACTTTGAGCTAGAGAATTGCAGAGTCGGAGCCGAGGATCGGCTCCAACCCAAGTGTAAGAATGAAGGCAAGATAGGACTACAGAACATGCACATGCACAGTTTTCCAAGTGCAATAATTTGAAGAGACTGCAGCTGCTGGCTCAAAAGAAGCAACAGTGAGCTTCTCTAAAACATTGTTCAGGTTTCATGGCGGTGGAACTGAGCTGTTAGGGGGCCCGAGATGCAGTACTCCCTTTAGGAAAAACTTCACTGGAAGCTGTGAAGCAAGAGGAGGGTCAACAGGCAGACAAGCTGAAATAGCAGCTAGGTGCGCCTTAACAGAAGATGCCAGCCCTGCTTGCAGCAATTCACACAGGTAGGACACCACTAAAAGGACCTCTCCTTGACAGGGGTCTAGATGTCTCTGAAGACACGAAATGGAGTATCTTTTCCATTTGTCAAATAAGATCTCCTAGTATTGGGTTTCCTGGTCCCTGCAGGACATTAAGCACGTCCTCAGTGTAAAGGTGTCTGAAAGGGATCAAAAAAGGTTATGTACCTACCATAACGTTCCATGTTAGTTGTCCTTCATCTCGCCTTCCTTCTTGCTGTTTGGGTTCGGAGCCAATCCTTGGCTCGGACTCAGCCTACTTCTATAGCTCAGGAGATATTTACTGGCTCGAGGCTAACCCTTATCCCAGAATGCCCAGCGTCAGCTACCCAAATCTCGTTTGTGATGGCGCACACTAGACATATAAAAGTAACCAGTAACCTAAAACTGATTTACCAAAACAACAGATCAGAGTAAGCTGTCATAAAATTACCCGGCATGTGAACCAAGAAAAAGGAAATCAGCCAGTGAAACCATAGTGAACTCCTCTCAATCCTTGAGGAAGGGGGAAGGAGGGGGGGACGCAAGAAGGAAGGCAAGATGAAGGACAACTAACATGTAACGTTATGGTAGGTACATAACTTCTTTATGTTAAGTTGCCCCATCTCGCCTTCGTTCTTGCTGTTTGGGACAGCGTCCCTAGCACCTAAAGACCACGGGTGGCTTTTTGGAACAGACTCTTCAGAACAGTAGAACCAAAGGAAGCCCTGCTCCGGGAGACCACATCCACTTTGTAATGAGAGATAAAGGTATGAGGGTTTGCCCAAGTGGCAGCTGCACAAATTGAGTCTAAGGGCAATTTAGTCTGAAAGGCTACATATGTGGCTAATGTTCCAGTAGAATGACCTTTCGGTTTTGCTGCTAGATGTTTATAGATTAACTGATAAATAAAGGCAATGGTGTCAGATAACCATTTGGATAAGGTCATCTTAGAAACTGGAAGGCCTTGCTTACTGTGAGCATAGCAGAGAAATAATTGGTCTGACTTTCTTAGCTCTTTGGTCCTATGGAGGAAAAAACGTAACTGTCTATGCACATCCAGTTGGTGAAGACTGTATTCTGCCTTGTTGCTATGACTGGGAAAGAAGACGGGGAGATCAATGGATTGATTTAAATTGTTTTCTGAACAGACTTTTGGTATGAAGGATGGGTTGGTTCTCAGAGAAAAGTACAGTTTTGTACCTACCATAAATGTAGATGTCCGATAGGTATGCATCTGCAGTCATCACATATGGGTTGTCCTGCCTCAGGCAGCCCTTCGGTCGGCCGGATTCCAAAGTCTGGGTCTGGCGTCGGCTGATGTCGCCCCTTCCCCGACGTCACAGCGCCTGGGGTATAAAAGCATCAGCCCACGCCATCTTCCTCAGTTTTTCTTGCCCCAGATGCCAGGTGCCCTCTAGGAAGGCTAAATTTGGAGAAATGCAATAAAAATCCAAACATTTGCAAAAATATATATATATATCTATATGTAAAAACAAATACACCATAATAGATCCCCCCAGCTAGCTAATAGAGGGGTAAACACCCTAGGAATACCACAGAGGGGAAGGAGGGAGGGTAAACCTGACTGCAGATGCATACTCATCGGACATCTACATTTATGGTAGGTACAAAACAGTACTATGTCCTTCAAGGATGCATCTGCAGTCATCACATATGGGTAGAATACCGTAGCCAATCTGGGGGTGGAGTAACTAGGAAAAGGATGGTGTAGCTAAGATACCCTGCAGGACAGCCGTAGCAAAGCCTCATCTGGATCTGGAATATAAAGGTAAATTGTAATGCTTGGCAAATGTATGCATGGAGCTCCATGTGGCAGCTTCTAAAATGTCCTTTGTAGCCACCCCTCTTAAGAAGGCTGTGGAGGTGGCTGTGGAATGAGATCTAATGTTAGCTGGTACAGACTTTCCATGAAATGAGTAACAAAAGCGAATGCAATTTCCTATCCATTTTGAAATAGTCTGTTTGGAAATTGCTTTTCCTTGAGTACCAGCAGCATATGCTACCAGCAGCTGGTCAGTTTTTCTGAAACCTTTATTTCTGTCCAAGTAGTAGCGCAACGGTCTGTAAATGTCCAGGGTGTGCAGCAGTTTCTCCCCTTTGTTTTGTGGATTTGGGAAGAAGGTAGGCAAGTGAATGGCTTGATTCAATGAAACCCTGGATACCACCTTTGGCATAAAAGTAGGATTAGTTCTTAATGAAACTCTGTCCTGGTGAAAAATAATAAATGGCTGAACTGCCATCAGGGCCTGCAATTCCGAAACCCTTCTTGCTGAGGTTATTGCCAGAAGGAAGGCAGTCTTCCATGAAAGGTACTGTAGATCTGCATTTGCTGCTGGTTCAAATGGAGGCAGTGTTAGTTTTTCCAACACGTAGTTAAGGTCCCAAGCAGGTAGAGGTGGTTTTCGAGGAGGTTTGATGTTTTTGATTCCTCTTAGAAACTGTCTTAGGAGAGGATGAGAAAAGACAGGTGGGTCAGTATTGTACTCTGCTGAAATTGCTGAAGCATGAATCTTAATAGAAGAGTAAGACAGACCGTTGTGAAACATTTCTGTCAAATATTCCAGGATATGTGCCAAGTTCATCACTTTCGCATCTAGGCCCTATGTGGTGTTCCAGATGAGAAATCTTTTCCATTTTGCTGAATATGCCTTTCTTGTGGAAGGGCGGCGAGCTTCCATAATAATATCCTTCACTCTCTGGGACAGTTTATCCTGAGGAGGAGTCAAGGTATTCTCCACGCTGTTAGTTGCAATGTTTTCAGGTTGGAATGTAGAGTTTTGTATCTGTGCTGTGTCAGTAGAAGTGGCCATAGAGGTAGAGGCCATGGTTTCGTACTTGACATGCTCCTTAGCAGTGGGTACCAGTGCTGTCTTGGCCAGTCTGGAGCTATCAGAATCACTCTTGGCTGCTCTGCCCTGATCTTCAGTAACACCTTGGTCATTAATGGGATAGGCGGAAATGCATACACTGTCAGATTTTTCCAGCTGAGAGAGAGGGCGTCCACTTTCCATGCTTGTGGGTGGTATGTCCTTGAACAGAAATTATTCAGTTGATGATTGTGGGGGGAAGCAAATAGATCTATGTCCAGGCTCCCCCAAGATTGTGTTATCTGTTGGAAGATGACTGGGTGCAGCATCCATTTGTGTGCATCCATGATATTTCTGCTTAAGCTGTCCGCCAGTGTGTTGTCTTTCCCTGGCACAAACTGAGCTTGTAGCTGTATATTGAGTTTCAAGGAAAGATCCCATAGATTCACTGCCAGTCTGCAAAGAGGGTAGGAATGGGTACCCCCTTGCTTGTTTATGTACCACATAACTGTGGTGTTGTCTGTCCTTAGTAGGTGGCCTTGATGGAGAAAGGGTTTGAAGGCCTCAATTGCATGCATCACTGCTAGCATTTCTTTTTGATTTATGTGCATGCGTAGCTCCTTTCATGACCATTGTCCTTGGATACCTCTGTCCTCCATGTGTGCTCCCCAACCTAGGTCTGAGGCGTCCATTGTAATAGTTTGGGAGGTTTTTGGCTTTGTGAAGGGCAACCCCCTCTGTTGGACTGGCTGGCCTGAGCCCAACACAGAAATTCCTTGTGAAGGCATGGAATGAGTGGGATTAAAGTTTCCAAACTGTGACTGTGCAGAGTCCATAAACTCCTCAGGTACCACTGTAGTTTTCTCATATGTAGCCTTGCTTGTGGAACCAAAAGAATACAGGATGCCATGTAACCCAGGGCCTGCAGGATTTTCCTTGCAGTCAGCTGAGTTTGTCTTGTCAGATTCTTGAAGTAATCCGGTAGCTGACTTTGTTTTTCTTCTGTGAGATAAGCCATTTGGGTGGTTGTATCTAGATCCGCACCCAGAAAGGTTATTCTTTGGGATGGAACAAGTCTTGATTTGTGCATGTTGACTGTATATCCCAAGGCCTGTAGAAGATTGATGGCATAATTTAAATCCTTTATCAAAGCTTGTTGGTTGTCCGCTTGTATAAGGCAGTCGTCCAGATATGGGTAAATGTGAATCCCCTGGAGCCTGCAGTGTGCTATTACTGATGCCAGGCATTTCGTGAATACTCTGGGCGCAGTAGATAAGCCAAAGGGCAATGCTGAGAATTGATAATGCTCTGACCCTGCAAGAAATCTGAGGTGTCTTCTGCAACTTTGTCTGATAGGGACATGCATGTATGCCTCCTTGAGGTCTAGAGTCACCAGCCAAGACCCCTTGCCCAGCATGGGAAGGAGTTGCTGTAGAGTCAGCATTTTGAATTTTGGCACAATGAGATAAGTATTCAGTGCGGACAAGTCGAGAATTGGTTTCCATTGATGTTCTTTTATTGGAACAAGGAATAGCCTGGAGTAAAATTCATGGCCTTGTTCTGAAATAGGAACATTTTCTATGGCTTTCATTTGTAGTAAGTTTGAGATTTGCTTCGAAGCCTCTGCCCTTTGATTTGGTGGCAGACCTGGCATGCCTTTTCTTTTTGGCAATGTGTGGAAATGGAACCTGTATCCGTTGTCTATTATTTGGAGTGTCCATTTGTTTCTTGTAATGCTGTGCCAATTTTTTGAGAATAAAGAAAGCTTTCCGCCCAAAGGTGCTTCTAATTGAGCCCTGGTTGGCAGAGTCAAAACAAAGTCATTGAGATTGTCCTTGTGCAGCAGTTGCAGGCCCTGAACTGCCTGTCTGGATTGGAGGTTGCCATTGACGGCCTCTGTAGGAGCCACTAGCTTGCCCTCTACCTCTGGCACGCCTGTTCCTGCTCCTTTGAAATCTTTCTGTGTCCGGAAAGGACCAATTCTTGGAAGGCCAATTTGTGCTGAATCTAGGCGGTTGGACTTGAAGAAAATCCTTAACTGTTTGTACAGATTTTGCCTTTTCCTCAAATTTCTTTAGGACTTCTTGAGCAGTGAAACCAAATAACTTTTGCTTTTCCAGTGGAGCATCCAAAAGCTTAGCTTTAACATGGTCTGGTAGAGATTGTTCCTTCAGCCAAGCATGCCTACGTATGACAACACCTGTCATTGCTGACCTACATGAAGCTTCCAATGCATCATAGCCACACTGTAAGAAATGGTTGCTAACCTGCTGGGAGTTATGTACCAGATCCTGAAGGGATTTACGGTCAAGGGGTTCAGTAGAAGACGATTTCTTATGCATTTCTTCTAACAAATACTCTTGATACTGTATCATATGAAATTGACAATTTAATGCCCTCATAGCAAGAGTGGCAGAAGTATACACTTTTTTACCCCATCTCTCTAATGCCCTGGACTCCTTTGCAGAGGGGAGTGGGTTCTTAGTAGTAACAGCTGCAACCCCTTTAGGGCCCTGTGAAATCGTTTCAGAGTCAGCAGAGTGGGCTTTGTAAAGAAAATTATGTGTGTCCGGGACCCTGTAATACCTATCGGACTTAGCAGGGGCCGGAGGCAGAGTGTCAGGGGTCATACTAGAGTCAGAATACACATAATCAATGACATTTAAAACAGGAGGAATAGCCAAAGGTCTATGCTGAGGTAAATGAAGAAAAGTTCTTAGTCTTTTCCTGGAATCAGAATATTCCTGGCCCTGCCATTTGAAATGCTCTCTCATAGTGTGAAGGGTCTCCCCAAAGGAAAGCTCTTCAGGAGGGGAGGCTGAGGGAATAGATTCCTCTGCATCCGAATCCTGGCCGAATAAGCCTCCTCCTGGTAGTCTGAATGATCCGAGCCAGCAGAGGCCTCCTCTGAGGAAAGGGGATCAGGGGGATCCACCCTGGGCCTTTTGTCTAGAGGGGGTTGGGAGCCCCTGTCCGGATGGGGCTGAGAGCCCCTAATTAAAGAGATAAGATCCTCTGCTAAGGTTAGAATCTGTGAACTAGAAGAGGGTCCCTGAGGAATAACCCTGGGAGGCATGGCTTTAGTGTGCTTTGCAGCTTTAGCCCTGGTGAAGGCCTTAATAGACATGGATGCAGGAGGCCTGGATGCACCACCTGCTGGTGTAGCTCTGTCTACAGGTATGGTGTCGGAAGATTCCAATACACCAGTTTCGGAAGGCAATTCTGTAACCGACTCAGTAGGGGCCTCCGGGACCGAGGCTGCTGGTTGTATTAATTCAGGGTTCGGAAGTTCCAAGGACTCTGTTTCAGCAGAGACCGAGACACTCACGGTAGGCCTAGCCGCGGTTTCGGCTGAAACCGCGGTCCGTGTGTGTCGGTCCTTGTCTTTCAGTTTCTTAATTAAATGAGATGTCAGGGTTTCCGACGGCATTTTGTATGAAAAACTATCCCCAAAAAACTCTTCTGCAAACTCCGACCGACGTCTAAGAGTGCGTCAGTTGAAGGAAGCGCAGGCTGAACAGGCCGAGACGTCGTGGTCTGGGCCTAAGCAGGGGAGACAGCAAGAGTGGAAATCCTTATGAGGTATTTGTTTCCCACAAGTTAAACAATTATTAACTTTTTCTGACATCGGCTGAGGCAAGAAAGAGTCCCCAACGGGGTACTTAGCTTTTGAAGTCTTCGGATAGCGATTTTGCTGGAGCTGGCCGACAGGCACTTGTGAACAGTTTCTGCTTCGGGCACCATGCGGCAAGAAAGACTGAGGAAGATGGCGTCGGCTGACGCTTTTTTACCCCAGGCGCTGTGACGTCGGGGAAGGGGCGACATCAGCCGACGCCGGACCCAGACTTTGGAATCCGGCCGACCGAAGGGCTGCCTGAGGCAGGACAACCCATATGTGATGACTGCAGATGCGTCCTTGAAGGACATCTATCTTTGTGAAACACCATATATGGAGGATGAACACGAAACACGTCTAATGAAGTAATAGCAACCAGAAAAAGTGTTTTCCAAGAAAGAAATTTTAAGGGATATGAAGCTGCTGGTTCAAAGGGAGGCAGAATCAAAGTCGTCAAAACTAAATTGAGATCCCAAGGAGGAGGTGGATCCCTCACTGGGGGGCTAAGAAGAGATGTTCCTCTCATGAAGGCTCTGCAGAGCTTATGAGACATTATGCTAGAATTAAGAATTCCAATATGAAAATTAGATATGGCTGCCAGTTGTACCCTGACGGTAGCAGCAGCTGCACCCGACTGAAAAAGCTCTACTAGAAATTCTAGAATTTGATGGACTGGGGCTGAAGAAGGGGTCTAAGTTTCTAGATTCCGTCCAATAAGAAAATCTTTTCCATTTGCTAGTATACGTCTTTCTCGTAGTTGACTTATGGGAGGATACAAGAATATCGCAAACTGCTGGGGAGATACTTGGAAGCCTGGCTAAGGTAGGAAGTGGAGAAACCAAGCTGTGAGCATGAGAGTTTGAAGGGATTGGTGTAACTCGCCTGACTGATGAATCAACAGATATGGCACTGGGTCCAGAACCCAAGGCTGGTCTAGAAGGTGAAGGTGCAGGAATGGAAACCATATCTGTCAAGGCCAATAGGGGGCAATGAGGATCATTTTGCAACTCAACGATTTTGCTTTCTGTATGAGTCTTGGAATTAGGGGAAAAGGGAGAAATGCATAAAGGAGTCCCTGAGGCCAATCATGGACTACAGCATCCCTGGGAGTTTGACCTGGAGGAGGAAGCAGCGAGATATAGCTGCTGTATTTGCTGTTGTGGGGGATGGCAAATAGATTGCAGCAAGGCTGGCCTCATTTGTGAAAGATAAGGTCCGCAACTTCCTGATTCAGAGACCACTCGTAAGGCATGAGGATAGCCCTGCTGAGCCTGTCTGCTATTACGTTGGATTTCCCAGGGATGTGCGTTGCTGTCAGAAAACGTTAGGAGGAAATCACCCATTGCCATAGCCTGAGGGCTTCTCGACACAAGGGGTAGGACCTGGTCCCGCCCTGCTTGTTGATGTACCACACAACAGACATGTTGTCTGTTTGGATCGCAATAGTCCCGGAAGGAAGAGAGTCTTTAAGAGCTTGCAACGCTAGGAGCACCGCTCTCATCTCTAGGACACTGAAATGCAAATGGTACTTGTGAGGTTGCCACATGCCTTGGACTGTCCTGCTTAGAGAATGCCCCTCCCCCATTCTATGAGGGAGGGGTCCGTGGTCACTGTGGCTGCCGGAGGGGGTTGAATGAAAAGTCTGCCTTGAGTCACCAGTGGGGAGACCATTCACCAAGAGAGGTGTCTTTTGCATGTTTCTGTAATCAGGATCATGTGAGACATGGATAGTTCCTGGAAGGACCACTGCGTGAAGAGAAGCCACTGAAGGACTCTCATGTGGTAACGCGCTAATGGTACAAGAAGAATGGCAGCTGCCATGGAGCCTAGAACTTGCAGGACATGCCTGACTTGGACCTTTCTCCTCTGCATTAGAAATGACACTTGTTTGCGAATAGAGAAAACTCTTTCCTAAGGTAACCTTGCAAACATCTGTTTTGTGTTTAATTCTGCTCCTATATATGTAACAGATTGACAGAGCAACAAGGCAGATTTTTCGAAATTTACTGTAATGCCTAGTTGGGTGAAGGTTGATATTGTATAATCCCATGCCTCTTAAAAGTTGATGCCTGGTGGTAGCAGTTAGGAGCCAGTCATCTAGATAAGGAAATACCTGGAATCCTTAGCGTCTCCGGTGAGCCGTGACTACTGCCATACATTTGGTGAACACCCTGAGGGCTGTGGTGAGACCAAAGGGCAGAGCTCTGAACTGATGATGACTGGCCCCCTAAAAGGAACCAAAGAAATCTCCTGGAGTGTCTGTCCACTTTGATATGGTAGTACGCATCCTGAAGATCTATGGAGCACATCCAGCTGTCCTGACCCAGAAAGGGGAGAATGGACTGCAGTGTTACCATCCAGAACTTTTCTTTTTGTACAGATTTGTTCAATCTGCTGAGATCCAGTATTGGTCTCCAGTCCCATCTTTTTTGGTACTAAAAAGAATCTTGAGTAAGTTCTGGATCCTAGTGGTCTGCGGGGGACTTCCTGAATGGCTCTTTTTTCTAGCAATTTTGAAACTTGAATAACTGCTTGATCCCTTAGATTGGGTGGGACATCTGGGATGGACTTTTTTGACTTTAGAGGGGCTTGATGAAAGGGGATTTTGTAACCTCCGGATATGACAGATAAGAGACAAATGGGTACTGTTATATTTTGCCAGGCTTTTGGGTACAGGGTAAGTCTTCCCCCGACTGCCTCCAGAGGTGAGCAGTCGGGCAACCCGTCAGGGATGCTGGAAGGGTTTGGCAGAGAAAGTTTCTGTCACCCTGATTTTGCGGTCCTCCTCTGCCCCTGGGCGAAAAAATCACCACGTGTGTCAGGCAAGGGTCCCTGGGACTTCCGAAACCACATCTTTCCACCCTTCTGACCTTTGGGATAAGGTCTGTTACGAGTGGAAAAACAGACTCCCATGGCAGAGAGAGTCTTGCCTTCCTGCTCACACCAGGTAAGTGTGTCTTTCACCTGTGGCCCAAAAAGCAAGGAGCCATCAAAGGAAGTATTTGTGAAGGACACCCAAAAGGGTTCCGCAAATTGACACAGCCAAGCACGTCTCCCGAGAGTCACTCCTGTACCTGTAGCTCTGCTCACTCCATCGGCTGCATAGGAAATCAGCATCATGGAGGAGTTGACTATAGAATTAAGAGTCGCAAGCTGGGAAGCTATTTTGGCTGATGCTCCCTCAACTGTAGGATATCTCCAAGCTCTTTTAGGAGATCCTTTTGAAGTTGTGTAAAATGAGAGAGATAATTCAGGGACCTCATTGAGAAGGTCGCTGAGGAAAACATTTGCTTCCCATATCTGTCCATCATTCTAGACTCCATTTGGTGGATGGACAGACGAAGAAGTTTCTGCTAACTCTTTCTTGGTGGCTGCTGCTTCCACCATGGCATCAATTGGCACACCTTTAGAGAGAAATTGTTTGTCCTGGGGGGCTCTTATGAACTTATTTGGTCTCCTCGGAATAGGTTCCACAGAATCCAGAGCTGACCAAGCTTTTCGAGCCACTACAGACATGAGTGGATCGAAAGGTGGAGAAACCCAGGAGGTGGAGGGTCGGGAAATGAATGCCTCCAGGTATACAGACTCGTCCTCAGTAGGGGCTAGGGAAGACCAGACACCCCTCTGCCTAAGCATTTCAAGGATGTCCGAAAAGGAAACATCTTCACAGGGGGACCTGGGGGACCCTTCCTATTCATCCAGGTCTGTATCTGAGGTGACAAGACTCAGGGGAATCTAGGTGTTTCCTCTTGCACTTCTTCCAAGGAGGCTTCTCTGAGTGATCAGCGGAGGCCTCGGAAGAAGAGGGGTCACCCAATGGGGTGTCCTGGGGCATAGGTTCCCTATCCTTCTGGGCTGGAGGAGGAGCAGAGGTTGGCATAGGCACCACAAGAGAAGGAGCCGATGGGGCTGATAGTAGGGCTGCTTTAGGGGACAGCGCACTCCGCATGACCTCGAAGGAGTCACAATCCTGAGGCAAAGAAAGCTCCGACTCCAAAGCGATGGGAGTCCTTCTCCGCGTCGAGGGCGACGGCTCCGAGGCCGATGTGGGAGCCAAGCTCAGCTGCACCGAAGCTCCAAAAGGGAGTGTGGGGTCGGACAAGGGACCGATGCCACTTCCTCCCTCAGAGCCGGCGAGAGAACTTTGGCTCCCAGATCCCTCGATGGACGGAGAAATCGAGGTGATCGGAGCCGACGTCAGAACTGAAGAGGAGGTGAGCGACGCAGTCTGTTCTACTACCAGTGCGTCCATGGTCTCCGATTCCGAACTAAGTGCAGTCAGAGGAGGAATGGAGATAGAGGCGGATGGAGCCGCAACCTGCTGAGGTAGGCTTTCGCAAGGGCCTGTGATTTAAGCAACTTGCTGACTACTCTCTCCACGTCTTGATCCGATAACCTGGAGGATCGAGAGGAGTGGGATGAAGAGCGATAACTGCGTTCACTTCCTAATAAGGGTGACTGTGGCACCGAGCGGATCGGCTCCAATGAAGGAGACCTTGCTCTCTCGTGGCTCCGAGATGGCTCCAAGGTGGTAGTTGGAGCCGAGGGAGTTGATGACTTGTCGATGCTAGTCGGCACCGACAAACTTGGTTCTTCAAGCCCAGGAGTCATTTAGAGGATGGAGCAAACAGCTTGACAGACAGAAGATTTCACTGACTGAGAACCTTTAGCCGGGGAATCCTGTGGTTTCAATAATCCTCGAAGGATTAATTTGTTTTGCGCTCCTGCAGGACCCTTGGACTAAATGCATGACAGAGCAGGTGCCCTGCAGGTGCACAGCCCCTAAACAATAAACATAGCTAGTGTGCCCATATGTCAAGAAAAATTTTCTGATGGCATGAGTCACACTTTTTGAAGCCAGAAACTTTGGCCTCTTTAGACATGTTACACTACTATACTAAAAAACAAACAGTTTTTTTTTTTTTTTTTTTTTGTCAAGTTAAGGAACAGGAAGGAGAGCCTCTAATTTAAACGGCTGTCCTAAGGGGGGGGGTCTCTAATTTAAACGAGTTCAAGGGAAACAGAAGGCCTGCGAGACATGGAGCGACGGCCAACAAAGCTACAACACACACAAGAAAGGCAATAAGGGATAAAGAACTATATCTAGACAAAAACTTGACAAATTTTAAGAATAAACAACAATTATAATTATAGAAAAAAAGTACAGTTTTGTACCTACCATAAATGTAGATGTTCGAGGATCCACATTGCTGCAGTCCTAACCATTGGGTAGTCCGCTGTCCAGTCGGCCCGAATACCAAAGTATATGGCTGACGTCGGTCATGGCGCATTAGACTGATGTCAGGACGTCAGGGTACTAATGCGCATGACCGACGTCATATCCTCAGTCTTTTCTTGCCCCAGATGTCAGAAGACCCTAAAAAGACAAGGCCCAAACCAAAACACCAAAAAGCCCTGCATCAAACATATATACAATATATACAAATGTACAAGAATATATATATATAAATATATATATTAGCCCACACCACCACCCCTAAACACAGAGGGAAGGAGGGAGGGATTGGACTGCAGCAATGTGGATCCTCGAACATCTACATTTATGGTAGGTACAAAACTGTACTATGTTCTTCATTCCACATTGCTGCAGTCCTAACCATTGGGTAGAATCCCAAAGCAGAGGTAAGGGAGGCTGGCAAATCATAAGGAAGCAGGAGCTGTCAACATGCCTTGCAAAATAGCTGTGGCAAAACCAGCCCTAGATTTAGAGTAGAGAGGAAGGTGGTAATGCTTAGAGAAAGTATGCACTGAACTCCAAGTAGCTGCCTCCAAAATATCCTTAGTTGCCACCCCTTAGAAATGCTGTTGAAGTGGCAGTAGCCCTAGTGGAATGAGGCCTAATCCCAGCTGGAATCTCCTTGCCATGATGGGAGTAACAAAAGAAATGCAAAACCCAATCCACTTAGAAATAGTTTGCTTAGACACAGGCTTGCCCTGAGAACTCAAAGCAAAAGAAACAAACAATTGCTGAGACTGCCTGAAATCTTTAGTCCTGCTTAAATAATAGCACAGAACTGCCTATGTACATCTAAAGTGTGCAAAATCTTTTCCCTTATTTTGGGGATCTGCATAGAAAGTAGGCAAATGAATAGTTTGGTTTAAAGCCACACTAGAAACCACCTTAGGCATAAAGGAAGGATTAGTACGTAATGATACCCTATCCTTATGGAAAATCAAAAAGGGCTCTACTGCCATAAGGGCCTGCAACTCAGACACCCTTCTTGCAGAAGTAATAGCCAACAAGAAAGCAGTTTTCCATGACAAGTATTTCAAGTCAGCAGTAGCCGCAGGCTCAAAAGGTTGTAGAGTAAGTTTTTCCAACACAAAATTGAGATCCCAAGCAGGAGTAGGAGCTCTCTTATATTCTTTGCCCCTCTAAGAAACTGCTTGAACAAAGGATGCGAAAACAATGGTGGGTCACAATCATAGTGAGCTGAAATTGCTGCAGCATGAATCTTAATGGAAGAGAAAGACAAACCTTTGTCCAGTAACTCAGTAAGATATTGAAGAGCCACACTCAAATTTGGCTCAGAAATCTCCAAATTGTTTGCTGCACTCCAAAATAAAAATCTCTTCCATTTTCTACGTACACTTTCCTTGTACTAGGTCTCCTGGCTTCCATAATCACATTTAAAACTTGTTGAGGAAGTTGAGACCTGCTGTCTTTCAAAACAGAATATGCCAGGCTGTTAGATGAAGAGAGTGAAGCTTGACATTGAGCAGGTGACCATCTCTCTGGGACAACAGGTGTGGAATCAAGGGTAAAGGCCATGGAGGCTTCTTTACCAGACTCCTCAATAATGGGTACCAGTGCTGCCGAGGCCAATCTGGAGCTATTAAAATCATCCTTGGCTTGTCTTGTCTGACCTTTAGAAGCACCTTTGGAAGAAGAGGCAGAGGTGGAAACGCATACACATGAAGATTTTTCCAACTGAAAGAAAGAGCATCCACTTTCCAAGCTGTGTGATGAAACCTCTTTGTGCAAAACTTTGGCAGCTGGTGGTTTAGTGGAGAAGCGAACAGATCTATGTCTGGAGTTCCCCAGGACACTGTCAACTTTTGAAATACATGAAGATCCAGTTTCCACTGTGGGGATCCATGATTTGTCTGCTTAACACATCTGCTAAGGAGTTCTGTGCTCCGGCAGAAACCTTGCCTGAAGAGTTAGTTGCAAGCTGAGCAGTCTCCCATAAAATCATTGCTTGCCTGCACAATGGGTAAGAATGTGTTCCCCTTGTTTGTTGATGTACCACATGACAGTTGTGTTGTCTGTTAGAATCAACACCTGCCCTGGAAGAAGTAACTCCTTGAAAGCCATTAATGCAAACTGGACTGCTAACATCTCCTTCATGTTGATATGTAGATGCTGTAGTCTGGCAGGCCACTTGTCTTGTATCCACTTTCCATTTAGATGAGCTCCCCAAGCAATGTCTGAGGCATCTGTCGTTAGAATCTGACTCGCCTCTGGCGGGTCACAGAGAGTCCCTTGTTTAGGTGACATTCCTGAGCCCACCACAAAATTCCTTTTGAATGCAAGGTATTATTTGAATGACAGTGTCCAAATCCTGGCAGTGCTGTGTCCATACATTTTTGAGATACCATTGTAGCTTCCTCATATGCAGTTTGGCATTGGGAAGCACCAGAATACAAGATGCCATGAACCCTAAGGCTTGAAGGACTGTCCTTGCAGTCAGCCCGGACTGAAGCGATAGTTGATGGAAGTAACTGGAAAGATTCTGTTGTTTGTCCGGGGTTAAAAAGGCCATCTGGGCTGCTGTATTCAGTCTCACACCCAGAAAGCACATGTCTTGAGAGGGTACTAGACTGGACTTTATTTCGTTCACAGAATACCCTAGGCATCTTAGCACTGCTATGACATATTCCAGATGCTGTAGAAGGTCTTCCTTTTCTTGAGCCAGAATCAGGCAGTCGTCCAAGTAAGGATAGATTTGAATTCCTTTTAACCTGAAGTAAGCTATCACTGGAGCCAGAACCTTTGTGAATACTCTGGGCGCAGTAGATAAGCCAAAGGGCAATGCAGAGAACTGATAATGAAAATTTCCAGCTCGAAAACGGAGATACGTCCTGCAACTTAGTCTTATAGGCACATGAAGGTAAGCTTCCTTGAGATCTAAAGTTACCATCCAATGATCTTTGCCCAGCAGAGGTAAAAGCTGTTGTAACGTCAACATCTTCAACTTGGGAATGTCCAGATAAGTGTTGAGGATAGACAAATCCAAAATTGGTCTCCACGTGTTCCCCTTCTTTGGTACTAGGAACAGGCGAGAATAAAATCCTAGGCCCCTTTCTGGTACAGGGACTGGCTGAATGGCCCCTATTTGGAGTAACAGAGAAATTTGCTTGTGAGCCTCTTTCCTTTGTGGAGGGGAACGTCTGGCATGCCTTTGAAAGGGGCAATGTATGGAAATAAAACCTGTAACCGTGGTGAATGATATCCAACACCCATCTGTCTTGAGTGATTAAATCCCAATTTTCTTTGAAAAGAGACAGTCTTCCTCCCAAAGGAGTTGCCAGACGAGAATCTACTGGCAGCTGAAAAGGCAGGTCATTGGGTCTGTTTACGAAAGGACTGACCCCTGCCCTCACCAGAAGTCTGAGCAGGTGAACCCCTGTTCTAGGCCTAAAAGAACCTTGAGCTCTGCCCCTACCACGTCTAGACCTACCCCTAGACTGGGAATCATAAGCAGGATATGTCCATCCCTTAGTAGGCCAATTTCTACTAAACTTCGTGGCTGCACCTGCAAAAATCTTTAACAGTTTGCATAGACTTAGCTTTGTCCTCCATTTTCTTTAAAACTGCTTCCACAGGCGAACCAAATAAGACATCAGACTGTAAAGGAGCATCCAAAATCCTAGTCTTAACATGCTCTGCTAAATTCTGATCCCTCAACCAGGCATGCCTCGGAAGAACAGAACTAGTGGCAGCCACCCTCGAGGAGGCCTGCACAGCATCAAAACCACATTGCAAAGAATGCTTACCCACTTGTTCAGACACATGAACTAAATCCAGCAACTCTTTACACTCTATACCTTCCGCCAAAGCATCCACCTTAGATTTCAATTGTGAAAGGAGATAATTTTGATATTTTAGCATGTGAAACTGACAATTCAACGCTCTCATGGCTAAAGTGGAAGAAGTATATACTTTCTTTCCCCACCTATCCAAAGCCCTAGCCTCTTTATCAGTGGGAACAGGATTTTTAACAACACAGGAGGTATAGCTAAAGGCCTATGCTGGGGTAAAAATAAGAATTCCCTAAGCCTTTTCCTGGAATCAGAGTAATCTTGGCCTTCCCATTTAAAGTGCTCCCTCATGGAATGCAGAGTCTCTGAAAATGAGAAATCCTCAGGAGGAGAAGCTGTAGGAGTGGAATCATCCACATCAGAATCAGAATAAGGAGGATACTCCTGCAAGTCTTCCGCAGAAGACTCAGAAGCCTCTGAACACTGTTCAAAACTTTCAAACTCAGGTTCCACCCTAGGCCTCTTATCAGGAGGGGGCATAGAGCCTCTAATCATAGTAATTAAATCCTCTGCCATTTTAAGCATATGTTTCTTAGGCACAGAACCTGAAGTGCTAGGAGAAGCCCCCACTGAAGCTAAACTTGGCCTACCTCTCAAAGAAGTTTTGGAAACAGAAGGAGAGGCTCTAACTACCTTGGGAAGAGAGGGAAGAACAGTTACCTGAGAAGCCCCCTCAGCCTGGCCTACCTCCTGAGAAGGCACATCCTGTAACAGTAAAGTCTCTGCCTGAGACTCCAAAGAAACTCCTGGCAAAACCTCTGGCTCCACTGAGCCTTCTAAAGAACCGACGTCCGGGACTGCCGGTTCATCAACCCTAGGCTTTGCTGTTTTGTCCTTGCGCTTTTGAAGCGGCGCCGGAGCATCCGACGGCATTTTATAATTACAACGCTTCCCAAACACTAACCTGGCACAGTCTAACCTTCTCTTAATAGTGCGTTTGTTAAATCTAGCACAAGAGTGGCAACCAACAACGTCGTGCTCAGGCCCTAAACAAGGTATACACAAAGTATGGTAATCCCTATGAGGTATCTGCTTCCCACAAGAAATACAGTTATTCACTTTTTCTGACATCCGGTTAAATACTGAGGCAAGAAAAACCAAAATGTTCCCAACGGGTACTTAGCCAACTTTGATTCGGTCTGAAACTCCGACTTCGGAAATATTTCAGAACGCCAACCTGCACTCGCAAAACTGCTTCTGCATCGGACCATGCGGCAAAAAAGACTGAGGATATGTCGTCGGTCATGCGCATTAGTACCCTGACGTCCTGACATCAGTCTAATGCGCCATGACCGACGTCAGCCATATACTTTGGTATTCGGGCCGACTGGACAGCGGACTACCCAATGGTTAGGACTGCAGCAATGTGGAATGAAGAACATCTACACTAAGTCTGAGCCAGTAACAAAGCAACCTCGCAGCTGAAGCGACAAACGAGATCTGGGTAGCTGACGCTGGGCATTCTGGGATAAGGGTTAGCCTCGAGCCAGTAACTAGCTCTCGAGCTATAGAAGTAGGCAGAGTCGGAGCCGAGGATCGGCTCAGAACCCAAACAGCAAGAAAGAAGGCGAGATGGGACAACTTAACATCTCTTCACCCACAGGGTTAGGCTCAGAGTTTCCAAGTGGGGATGGATCAGGGATCCCTTATCTTGGGTGAGAAGGTCCACTCTGTGAGATAACTTGTGATGACTACCCCTGGATAAATGCAGAAGGGGGGGACCAATGCTGTCTTGGTCAAAAGGGAGTCACCAACAAGACGTTTTGACTTGTACTGCTGAATTTTCAACAGGACCTTTAGTAAGAGAGGGAAGGGAGGGAGACGAATGCATAGAGAAACATCCCCTTCCATGACATAGAAAAGGTTTCCATTGGCCTCGCTTAAGGGCCGTGTGCTCTGGTACAAAACTGGAGAAGCTGTCTGCTTAGAGGGGAGGCAAACAGATCTATTTGTGGTGTACCCCACTTGTGGACTATGTCAAGGAACACATCCCTGTGTAGCATCCATTCATGGGATTGTGACATGAACCTGTTCAAGGTGTCTGCCTGAGTGTTCAGAGCTGAGGGAATGTAGACCGCTTCCAGAGTGACTCCATGCCGTACCGCCAATTCCCAGGCCTGGAGTGAAAGTCTGCATAGCAAGTAAGATTTTGCTCCCCCCCTGTTTGTTCACATACGGAGAACTGTAGTGTTGTCTGTGAATAACTTCATGGGGTCTTGTTTCAGGATGTGCTGGAAGGCCTTCAGAGCAAAGATGATGGCCCTCATCTCCCTGATGTTGATGTTCTACCCTCTTGAAGGAGCCTGTTCAGGTGCCTTGCACCTTTAGGCTGCCCATAGCAGCTCCCCAACCCAGATCTGAGGCATCTGTGTACATCTCCTGGACTGGAGTGAGAGGTTGTAAGAGAAGCCTTGGGTTGAGAGACTTGATCTACCCAAAGGATCTCCTTTCTTAAGCATTGCAAGAAGGGAATGGTATGGTCCAAGGGGTGGGAGTGTTGGGTCCATGTGGACCTCAGGTAGCACTGAAGTTTCCTCATGTGGAGTTTTGCTAGTGGCAACATGTGTATAGTGGAGGCCATATGTCCTAGAAGTCAGATATTGTCTTGCTGTCATAACAGTATGTGAAGAACAGTCAGCAGGTATTGTTTCAGGCTTTCCACCTTTTGGGGTGGAAAGAATGCCCTCATAACATATGTCCTGATTCTGCACCCCAGAAAAACTTACTCCTGGGAGGGGTTTAGTTTGGACTTGGGGAAACTGATGTTGAACCCCAGAGACTGCAGAACAGAAGTGACTTTTTGGAGGTGGGTGTGTAGGGAAGTGGAGCAACCTGCCTGGATGAGGAGCTCATCCAGTTATGGAAAAATATGAATCCCTTGGACCCAGCAACAGGCTACCACTGGAGCCAGACACTTGGTGAATACCCTTGGAACAGTAGGTAGTCCAAAGGGCAAGGTAGAAATTAAAACAAATGCAAGGACCCCACAAAAAGTGTAAATACTTCCTGTAGTTGGGCCTTATGGGGATATGCAGATATGCATCTGTGATGTCCAAGGTGGCCAGAAATGCCTGAGGCATTAGCAGGGGAAAAGGAATCTGAAGTGTAAGCATGTGAAAAGTGGGTACTTATAGAAAATCGTTGAGGTGAGAGAACTCCAGGATGGGTTTCCATGAGCCATCTTTCCCTGGGACTAGGAAAAGTCTGGAGTAAAAACCCTTTCCCTTTTATGACAGAAGGACAGGTTGTATAGTCCCTAGAGAAAGGAGGCTGTTTAAGACCGTCTGGAAAAGGGGTAGTTGGTCCTTCGGTGGCTGTGGGATGCCTCTTAAGGAGGGAGGAATGACCCAAGTCATGAAGTAACCCTTTTCTATAAATGACATGACCCACTTGTCTGAGGTAATGCTTTGCCAGATGGGAAGACAGTGAGAGTCTTTGGAATAGGGGAATGGAATCTGGAGGGGGTGAAGGAGAAGGCAGGTAGTCACAGACTATGTACTCTATCCTGAAACTGTGGTTTCTGAACAGGAGTTTGAGCAGGCCTGGAAGGAGGCTGCTGTTTCTTGGAGGTCTTTTTGCTCATAGAATGAGGGATAGGAGCAGAATGTTTCCTGAAGAGCTGTGTCTTAGTGGGATAATTCCTATGAAATTTAAGAACTGGAGACGCAAACAAATGTTTTAATTAATTATTTGTTTTACATTTGTTAATCGGGATAGTCCATTGGACATAGGTCCATTTTCAGTGGAGTCCCAAGGAGAAATACTACACAAATAAGAAAAAATGTAACATATAGCGTATGAACAACTGTTCCAAAGAAAAGTTACATTCAAGTTCAGTTATACATAGCTCAAGTAGTAAATACAAACATAACAGCATAGTAATAAAACATTAGTCTCAAGCCTACAAAAACATCAACATAATAGCTGGAGTGACATGCATAAAAAACAACATAAAGGTTGATTAAAAATGTAAACCAGGACAAAATCTCATTTTTATTATATCATATGTATATGTACAGCCCTAGGACCTAGACCCATTAATTGTCAATTAAAAATTGTCATGTAAGATTAGGAGTGGTGAGCATAGTGGAGGAGAGTCTAAACTACAGGAGGGTCTGACCTGGTGTAGTGCAAGAGCATAACCAGTTATTATTGATGTAAAGGAAGTTATAAGTAGGTATAGGACTGGGTAAAACGTTCCAGATTTTAGATACATAATTAGAAAAGAAGCTCTCATAAAATCATCCAAAGCTAATTTTGAGAAAAAAAATAGCTAAGGACTCTAAAGACAACCATAAGGCATTCTTTAGCTATGTCAGAAACCTAGGAGGAAACTCCCAGATATGCTCAGAATTAGTTCAAAATGATGTGAAGATTACTGATCCTACAGACATTGCCAACATACTGGCTGACAGGTTCAGTGCAAACTTCTCCCCCCCCCTCCCCCCCTAAAGGAGAGATATCTATACCAAATGATTGTAGCCCCCCCAAACATCTCTAACGCCCAGGTGAGAACTGCTCTCTCCAAGGCAAAGAACACAGCATCCATGGGACCTGATGGTGTCCCCGGCTGTGTGCTCCATGAACTCAACGAGGAATTAAACCCACAGTTAGGACAGCTGTTTAATCTTAGTCTCACCTCGGATACTGCATTACCCAGGAGTGGCACAGAGACTGTGGTCCCACTCCACAAAGACGGTGCCTCCACCGACCCTGGAAATTACCGTCCCATTAGCTTGACAAGCCTTATCTGCAAAGCCATGGAGAGGATCATAATGGATCTCATAAATAAAGACATAGGGAACTTGCAGACTTTGGATCCAACCCAGTTTGGCTTTGTCAAAGGCAGATCATGCCTTCTAAACTTGGTTGACTTTTTCTAAACAGTCACCAAGGCCATTGACGAGGGAAAGGCAGTCCATACAGCCTACCTAGACCTGGCGAAGGCTTTTGATACAATACCTCACTCGGGTATCATTGAAAAACTCATCAACTTAAATGTAAACCCATACATTACAAGATGGGTTGCAAACTGGCTGAGTGACAGAACCCACAGGGTCAGAGTTGCTGGCGCCATGTCAGACTCAAAGCCTGTCACAAGTGGTGTCCCACAGGGCTCAGTC
Organism: Protopterus annectens; assembly: GCF_019279795.1. Classification (NCBI taxonomy): domain Eukaryota; kingdom Metazoa; phylum Chordata; order Ceratodontiformes; family Protopteridae; genus Protopterus; species Protopterus annectens. Next base: position 245,447,096 of record NC_056741.1, on the reverse strand, counting down.
CTGGGCCCACTCTTGTTTGGCATCTACTTTTCTGAAGTACAAGCAAACACAGGAGGGTTATGGCTGACAAAGTTTGCAGATGACTGCAAACTGGGCGCCGTAGTTGAAAGCACATCCGACACAGATATCCTTCAGAAGGGTCTCACAGAAACGGATAACTGGTGCCAGAGCCATGGCCTAAAGTTAAATGCCAAGAAATGCATAGTCATACCCTTCGGGAAAAATAAGGTTACCCCTAGCTACCATATAGGTGGCAATCCCCTGAACACAGAAGAAGTTATTAGGGACTTGGGAACCCAGGTTGACAGTACCCTTTCATTCGACACTCATATTGCTAAAGTAGTTAGGAAGACCTTCTACATTGCCCACCTTATCATGAAGGGATTCACATCTAGATCAAGGGAAGTCATAGTCTCCCTATACTCATCACTCATCAGACCAATGATCGAGTACAATGCCCCATTCGGAATGTATCTGACCCGACACTTGCAGCAGCTGGAGAGGCCACAAAAGTTCCTCACCAAAAGGATAAAGGGTCTCACAAATCTGTCTTATGCTGCCCGACTGAAAGAACTCCAGTTATATTCAGTTGCTTACCGCTTGCTCAGAGGTGACCTATGCCTGACATACAAGGCCATGTCAAACCCAGATTTGATTAACATGCTTCATCTCAAAAAATCTAGATCCCTCAGAGCCACAAGGCCGGGAGAGTTAAACCTCGACAGGCTTATTAATAGGAGGTGGTGGATGGATAGATTCATCACCCAAAGACTCCCTATGCTGTGGAACAAAATCCCGGTTTATGTGAGGCAGAGCACCTCGCTGGCCTTGTTCAAGAGGAATCTTGACCAATGGATGGGAGATCGCAGATACACCCCAGGGGTTACCTCAGTGTCACTGCTCGACAGAGGCACAGCAAAATAATGGGCATAGTTTCTCCAAACTAAAGGGGTGGCGTAATCCACAAAACTATGGGCTAGGCTTATAAATGCCCTCGGGCAGATAGCCTAGTATGAACCTATGAACCTATGAAAAGAGGGAGTCCCCCTGCAGTATTTAGTTACTATTAGAATAGATTTGTTACTGGAGTGAAGATTCCAGTAATTGGTGTGGAGGTGAAGTAGGTTTTGTAGTGCAGTTTTTTTTTTTTTTTTTTTTTTCTGGATGATACAGAATTTTATGGACCAAATGGACCAAAACAAGTTGATTGTAGTGTAAGAGTTCAGGAAGTTCCAGCCAGCTGAGTTGTTGCAAGCATGAGCAGTGGTGAGATCTAAATGGGGAGTCTGAGGGGAATCTAGCGATTTTGTTGTAGCATGAGTCAAGCTTAGCTAGGTCTGCTTTTCTAATGTCAGTAAGAATAGGTGAGGCATAGAGGAGGGTAGAAATAAGGTGAGTATGGGCTATGGTTGCCTTTGTTTGTTGAGTAAGGGATTGTCTATTTCTATAGAGGGTACCTAGTGTTTTGTGGACTTTGATGGTCTGGGAGATGCGATTATCAAATCGTAGATCATCAATCTCTACACCAAGATGTTTGGTGTGTTCTGTGGGAGAGAGAGAGTAGTTTTGTTGCTGGACAAGACATTAAAGGTGGCAGTTCATGAGGAAGATATAGTAGGTTTAAAGAGCAGTAGTTTGGTTTTAGCAGGTTTAGTACAAGTTGAATATTGGACAGCCAAGCTTCAATAGAGAGGACTAATGCTTGTGTTACTGTATGAAGTTCTTTTAGTGAGGAAGCTGTAGAAATTGACGTAGAATCATCTGCATACTATATGACAGATACACTGGGAGTGGAGGAATAGAGCTTCTTGGTACAGAGGGTGAACAGCAGTGGACCTAGTACAGAACCCTGGGGAGCACCAACAGTGACTGGAAGAAGGGGTGAGAGGTCTTGCTTCCACAGAACTGCCTGCTGATGGCCACTAAATGGCTTTGGAACCATGATATGGAGGACTGAGAAAGAGCTAATTCAGACAATTCTCCGATAAGAATGTCATGTCTAACCATATTAAAGGCCTTTGATAGGTCAAGAAAGGTGGCAAGTCTTGCAATTCCTTCCCTTTTGTTGAAGGATTTTGAAAAGCTCTGCCACTTGGGTCCCAAAAAACGGCAGAATTGCCCAGGGGAGCATCCAAAAGTTTAGCCCTGATGTCATCAGGTAGGGGATGGAGTCTCAGCCAAGAGTGCCTTCTGAGCACTGAAGCAGAAGCTGCAGATCTGGCTGATGCCTCGATGTCTTGTCACCTGACAGGACAGGGAAATAAGGTTAGACATTTAAGCTTTAGGAGAGTCTGGGAGATTATCTAAAAATTAAGAAACCCGAGTCAAAAGGGTCAGTGCATACTTAGACATGCGAGTCTGATAGTTAACAGCCCTGAAAGCCAAAGTGGCAGAGGTGTATACCTTTTTGCCAATGCATTCCACAGTCTTGCTGTCCTTATCTATGGGAAGGACAGAGGTGGATGAGAGCAATCTGGAGGGCTTGTCTGCAGAAAGTAAAAAAGAGTGCCAGGGTCTGCAACAGGGCACTTAATCAGAAATTTGGCCCCTTCTGGGACCTTATAAAACCGGTCAGGCCTTCTAGGGGCTGGTTGTTGGGATTCAGGGTTTTAGAGGCTGCACTGAAGGCATCTAAAAAGGCTGGTAAGACTGGAGGAATGACAGAAGATGAAGGGGTGCCCATTTGTAAGAGTTCATAGCACCTCTTCTAAACCTCAGACAGCTCAGTGGAATCCCATTTAAATAACTCTCTCATTCAAGAGATAGTTTCACGAAAGGTGAGGTCCTCTCCTGGATAGTCTGCCTCAGCAGAGTGCTCCTCAGGGGAGGCATACCTAAGAGGGGAAGGCATTTGAGAGGCATAGGAAAGGGAGTCCTCTAAAGAAGAATTTGAGGATTAATTAATGCCCCATCATGCACTCCAAATCATGTTGCACTGAGGGACTCCAGACAGGCCTCACCTAATGGGATGACATGGTGGATGTTGGTCTAAATTCCATACACTTGGACACTTTTGTCTCCAAGGAAAAGCTCCCCACTTGTTTTCCTGGAAAATTACCCTGAACATTGACTACTTGCACAGAGGAAGGCTTCTTAGTGTACAAAGTATAAATGAGTGATGGTTGGAGCTTGATGATGTCCCGGATGTGAAGATGACTTGGTATCTACATCTGCAGGCTTAAAATGATTTTTAAGTTGACAGTTCTGCACAAGGTTGCTTAGAGCAGTCCACTGGAAGAACACTTCCATTCTTTTTTAAATCCTTCTTTTCCTTGTTGTCTCAAAGAAAAGTCAGGGATTGAGTGTTTCCATGCTCCTCTAAGGATGTGTGTGCAAAACAACTGTAGACTTCACGCTGCTCTTTTAAATTATCTGGTCATGGATAGACTGCATATTCCAACATCAAATGTATTTCATTTCTGAAAATTTATTTACACACGTCTGGCACCATGAAATGTTTGCTGTTTACCAGAATACCCAGTGATTTATCAACCTTTGGGTTGCTTCAGTGTACAATATGATTTGCAACAGTCTGTCATTACATGTTGCCATATTTAAAGATGCAGTGCACCTACCCACAGTACTTTAGGAATATGTGAAGTAAACACTGTGCTAATTCCAAGGTCTTTCCAAAGTTAGCTACGTTACTTTACAAGCAAGACAGCCAGCTTATTCTACAGCTTAACAACTTAATCTGAAAACCACTGCTCCTCAGTGATGTTTTTAAAAGTGCCTGTGAACTTGCAAGAATCTCCTCTGCTGTAATTGTAATTAGCAGAGAATACAAACATCTATCCGCAAGTTCATAAACCTCTCACCATGAAAAGACCACCACTGCACCACACTACAAAAAGCCAAACAGTTGACAATCCCACAAAGAACCTCATTCGTGCTAGGGTCCCTTGCACTCAAACTCTCACACTTGCACACTTTCCCAAACATTGCAACCAGATACAATGAAAAACACCCACCCATCTTGCACCCTAAGATTTCTCTCACAGTCTACCCTGTCTCCAGATACCAGAAACTTTCATGACTAGTACCAATTATAACTTCTCAATTACTCAGCCCAAAAGTATGGGAAGCTATCCCTAAAATAGCTAACATCCACCAAAAAAAAAAAAAAAATTAGAAGGAATTTCAGAAACCACATCTTCAGATAAGCACAATGCAAATGTTACACAAAAGGTACAGTCTTCCCTTTCTATAACTATTACTATCTATAGCACTTCTCCCACTGCCAAACCCACTACATTCCCTCCTCCCTTCCTGACACTTTTCCTCTTCGTCCTAAACTCTCGCCTCACTTCCTTATCCACAATGCCTATACACTCTGCCCATCCCTACCTCCAAACACTGCATCTCTCCCACTTCTACTTCACAGCTCTTTCATCTTTATGTACAAATGACTGAAAACAAAGACTTGAAAGTATTTTCTCAATGTTATGCTTCACACTTTTGTCATATACTTACCTTTTCACTTTAATGCCTGAATGGCTGTTATCCTACATTTGCAGTTTTAATTGTATAGTTTAAAAGAACTCTGAACATATTTCTGTCATAATAACTGTACGGCCTTACTGGCATATTGCTATTATTACTCTTTCCCAATTAAGTCAGTGTCATTGGATGCATGACACCTTTCTCTGGGCAGAGTCTAAAAATGTTCCAGTTGGATCAGTTGCACTACTATAGTTAACAAATACATAGCGCGCACACAAATCCCCCAGATAACTACTCAGTACAGCCTTATGAACCTACACTACATCTTCTCTATGCCTTCTGCAATGAATGCTAAAAAATGTTAAGCAACTCAGTCCCTCCCTGCAAGGCATGTTAACTTAGAAACATCGCCACAGTGGTCAGGAAATCCTTCTACGTGGCTCACCTCATCACAAAAGGTTTCTCATCCAGAAAAAAAAAAGAGGTCATTGTTCCCCTCTACTCATCACTCATTAGATCCATTATAGAGTACAACGCCCCTTTTGGTATGTACCTCACAAGACATCTACAACAACTGGAAAGGCTACAGAAATACCTCACAAAGAGGATCACTAGCTTCAAACAGATGCCCTACGCAGACCGTCTCAAAAAACTCCAGCTTTACTCTGTTGCATATCGCCTACTCAGAGGCGATCTCTGCCTAACATACAAAGCTACGTCAAACCCACAGCTGTTGGACATGCTCCACTTAAAGAAATCCCAATCCCTCTGAGCTACACGCTCTAGGGACCTAAATCTTGTCACTACAATAAACAGAACGTGCTGGAGGGATAGATTCCTGTCAACAGACTACCTATGTCAAAAAGAGCTCCTCATTAGCACTCTTCAAGAAAAATCTTGATGATTGGATGGGAAATAGGAAATTCACTCCAGGGATCACTTCTGTGGCTCTGCTCGACAGGGGCACAGGAAAATAATTTTCTTGGGTGGTGAAAAGCCAGGGTACATTTTTGGCTAGGCTTATATAGGACCTATGGCCAATAACAGTACAGTTTTGTACCTACCATAAATGTAGATGTCCGATAGACATGCAACTGCAGTCATAACATGTGGGTTGTCCTGCCTCAGGCAGCCCTCGGTCGGCCGGATTCCAAAGTCTGGGTCCGACGTCGGCTGATGTCGCATTTCTCTCCGACGTCAGAGCGGCTGGAGTACATAAGCATCAGCCGACGCCATTTTCTTCAGTGTTTCTTGCCCCAGATGCCAGGTGCCCTCCAAGGAAGGCTGTAATCAAATTGGAAGACAAAAACAGGATTCCAAACAAATAAATGAGCAATAAAACAAATACACCATAACAGATATCCCCAGCTAAGAGTAACAGGGATAGGAGTGGACCCTAGGCATAGAGGGGTATGGAGGGAGGAAAATGACTGCAGTTGCATGTCTATCGGACATCTACATTTATGGTAGGTACAAAACTGTACTATGTCCTTCAAGAATGCAACTGCAGTCATAACATGTGGGTAGAATACCATAGCTTAGCTGGGGGAGGAGGTATGCTCTAGGAAAGAGATGGTGTGGCAATCAAACCCTGCAGGACTGCCGAAGCAAAGCCTGCTCTGGATCTGGAGAATAGAGGGAGATTGTAGTGTTTGGAGAATGTATGCACGGAGCTCCATGTAGCAGCTTCTAGAATGTTCTTGGTAGGCACCCCTCTTAAAAATGCTGTAGAGGTGGCTGTAGCTCTGGTGGAATGTGGTCTGACATTAGCTGGAACAGTCTTTCCATGAAAGGAATAACAGAATATGATGCAATGTCCAATCCATTTAGAAATAGTCTGTTTTGAAATTGCTTTTCCTTGGACTGCAGGGGCGTAAGCTACAAAAAGTTGTTCAGATTTCCTACTGGCCTTTGTTCTGTCCAGGTAGTATCAAAGTTGTCTGTGAATGTCCAAGGTATGCAACAGTCTTTCCCCCTTATTCACAGGATTGGGGAAGAAAGCAGGCAGATGAATGGATTGATTTAAAGAAACCCTAGAAACCACCTTTGGCATAAAAGTAGGGTTGGTCCTTAATGAAACCCTGTCTCTATGAAAAATGATAAAGGGTGGTATTGCCATTAGGGCCTGTAGCTCCGAAACCCTTCTTGCTGAGGTAATTGCCAACAGGAAAGCTGTCTTCCATGAGAGAAATTGCAAGTCAACTGAAGCTGCTGGCTCAAATGGAGGTAGAGTCAGTTTTTCTAAGACAAAATTGAGGTCCCAGGCTGGCACTGGGGCCTTTCTTGGCGGCTTAATGTTCTTGATTCCCCTGAGGAATTGCCTTAGTAAGGGGTGAGAAAAAACAGGAGAATCAGTGTTGTATCTAGCTGAAATAGCAGATGCATGTATCTTTATGGAAGAATATGAGAGGCCGTTCTTTAACATATCTGCCAAATATTCCAGGATGAGTGGGATGTTTAACAATGATGCATCATGTCCCTTGCTGGTATTCCAATTGCTGAATCTTTTCCACTTTGCTAAGTAAACCTTTCTGGTGGATGGTCTTCGAGCCTCTGTTAGTATCCGCTGAACTTCCTTGTAGAGGGATAAGCTGAAGTTATTTATTGGATCTCCCAGGCTGTTAGCTGCAGTGTCAGAAGATTTGGATGCAATGTTTTGAAATTGTGTTGAGTCAAAAGTAGAGGCCACTGGGGGAGGGCCCACCTCCTGGTGTGGCATATGCTCCGTAGAAGTGGGTACCAGTGTTGTCTTGGCCAGTCCGGAGCTATTATGATTCCCTTGGGCTTCTCTGCTTTGATCTTTAGTAATACTGAGGTCATCAGTGGCAGAGGTGGTAATGCATAGATTGCTAGGGAGTTCCAGTTGAATGAGAGGGCATCTATTTTCCAAGCTTTTGGATGGTATGTTCTTGTGCAGAATTCTGGTAGAAGATGGTTGAGGTGAGAGGCAAATAGGTCCACTTCTGGCTTGCATCATGTCGAAGTGAGTTGTCTGAAGGCCTTCGGATGTAACCTCCACTCGTGTGGATCTGTGAAATTCCTGCTTAGGCTGTCCGCCAACACATTGTCTTTTCTGGAACAAACTGGGATTGTAACTGGATGTTTAGGCTCAGTGATTTCTCCCAAAGCTGCATTGTCAGTCTGCAAAGGGGGTAAGAGTGGGTGCCCCCCTGCTTGTTTATGTACCACATCACAGTGGTGTTGTCTGTCCGTATCATTAAATGGCCTTGCTGGAGTTGGTGTTGAAAAGCCTCGATGGCATGCATTACTGCCAGCATTTCCTTTTGGTTTATATGTAGATGTGTTTCCTTTGGAGACCATTGTCCTTGTATACACCTGCCTTCCATGTGCGCCCCCCATCCAAGGTCTGAGGCGTCTGTAGTCATGGTCTGTGTTATCTGTGTTTTTTTGAATGACATACCTGTGTTTGCCTGGCTCACCGAGGCCCACCATAGGAATTCCTTTTGTAGGCATGGAATGAGTGGTATGATTGTCTCCAAGTTGTTGCTGTGTTGAGACCAAATGCTTTTTAGGTACCACTGAAGCTTTCTCATGTGTAGTCTTGCTAATGGAACCAGGAGAATGCAGGATGCCATGTAACCCAGGGCCTGTAGGAATCTCCTTGCAGTCATCTGGGTGAGTTTTGCTAAACCTTTGAAGTAATGAGTTAACTTCTCTTGCTTGTCTTCTGTCAGGTAAGCCATCTGAGAGGCTGTGTCTAGTTTGGCTCCTAAGAAGATTATTTGCTGGGATGGCTGCAGTCTTGGCTTTTGGAAGTTGACTGTGTATCCCAGAGCTTGAAGTAATCGTATGACATAATCCAGGTTTTTTTGTCAACATCAATTTGTCGTCCACTTGTATGAGGCAGTCATCCAGGTACAGGTAAATTTGTATACCCTGGAGCCTGCAATGAGCAATTACTGAAGCCAGGCATTTTGTAAATACTCTGGGCGCAGTAGATAAGCCAAATGGCAATGCTGAGAATTGATAATGCTCTGGCCCTGCAAGAAATCTGAGGTATCTTCTGCAGCTGTGTCTGATAGGGACATGCAGGTATGCCTCCTTGAGGTCCAGAGTAATCAGCCACGACCCCTTGCCCAGCATGGGAAGGAGTTGCTGTAGAGTCAGCATTTTGAACTTTGGTACTATGAGAAAGGTGTTTAATGCGGACAAGTCCAGTACTGGTCTCCACTGAGATTCTTTTCTTGGAACAAGGAACAGTCTTGAGTAAAACCCCTGGTCTTGTTCTTGTTGTGGAACTCTTTCTATTGCTTTCATTCGAGTCAGCAGAGTGATTTGCTTGATAGCCTCTGCCCTCTGACTTTGTGGTAGGTTTGGCATGCCTTGTTTTCTTGGTAAGGTATGAAAATGAAACCTGTACCCTCGGTCTATAATGTCCAAAATCCATTTGTCCTTTGTCAGTCTGTGCCAGTTTTCTGCAAACAGAGATAATTTCCCGCCCAAGGGAGCTTCCAGTTGTTCCCTGGTAGGCGGTAGTAGAGGAAAGTCATTAAGATTGTGGTTGTGGGGCAGGTGAAACCCCTGCGTCACTTCTTTGGTTTCCTGGCTGCCATTGTCGTCCCCTGTAAGGGCCTCTGTATTGGCCTCTTCCTCGCCACGCCTGTTCTTACCCCTTTGAAACTTTTCTGAATTAGGAAAGGACCAGTTTTTTGAAGGCCAATTCCTACTGAATCTGGGGGTTGAACCTGGAGGAAATCTTTCACAGTCTGAACTGATTTTGCTTTTTCTTCGATGGTCTTTAACACATCCTTAGCATTTGCACCAAAAAGCTTGTACTTTTCCAAAGGTGCATCCAGAAGTTTTGCTTTTACATGAACTGGTAGAGGTTGATCTTTTAACCAAGCATGTCTACGAATGACTGCCCCTGTCATAGCTGCCCTACATGAAGCTTCCAGTGCATCATATCCAGACTGCAGGAAGTGATTGCTTACTTGCTGAGTGTTATGTACAGCTTCCTGCAAAGTCTTCCTGTCTAAAGGATCAGGAGTGTCTAATGTTTTTTGTAAATCTTCTAACAGATAATCCTGATATTGTAACATATGAAAAAGGCAATTTAAAGCTCTCATAGATAAGGTAGTGGATGTGTCATTTTTGCCCCATCTCTCTAATGACCTAGCTTCCCTGTTGGAGGGCAAAGGATTTTTTGAGGTAGAGGCTGAAACTCCTTTAGGCCCCTGTGAAATAGTTTCCAAATCAGCAGTATGGGCCCTGAATAAATGGGAATGAGTTTCTGGGACCCTGTAATACCTGTCTGGCTTGGCTGGAGCAGGAGGAAGAGAATCAGGGGTAGCACTAGAGTCAGAATACAAATCATCCAGAATGTCAAGTACAGGAGGAATAGCTAAGGGCCTGTGCTGAGGCTTCTTAAGGAAAGTCCTAAGGCATTTCCTAGAATCAGAATATTCCTGACCTTGCCACTTGAAATGTTCCCTCATGGTGTGCAGAACTTCCCCAAAAGAAATATCCTCAGGAGGGGAGGCCAAGGGGATGGAATCTTCTGCATCTGTGTCCTCATAGGTCTGGAATAGCTCTTCCTGGCTATCTGAGTGGACAGAGCCCTCAGAATCTTCATCTGAAGGAGTAGGATCAGAGGGTTCAACCCGGGGCCTTTTATCAGGAGGAGGCTGGGATCCTCTCTCAGGATGGGCCTGTGAACCTCTAATCATGGAAATCAAATCAGCAGCCATGGACATAATTTGTGTCTCTGGAGTCGGCTGAGGTAAGGGTTTAGAAGTAATATGCTTTGTTTTGCTGGCTGCCTTAGCCCTAGTGTAGGCCTTAATAGACATGGCCATAGGGGGCCTGGCAGCTCCACGTGCAGGAGTGACCTTGTCTACAGCAATGGTCTTGGGCATTTCCTCGGTTTCGGTATCCGGAGGAAAATCGATAACTGGCGTCGGAGTAATGTCTGGAATCGGAGTCGTCGGTAATGTGGTGTCTTCGGTTCGAGGTGGAGAGACCGTCTCAGAGGGAACCGAGCACTCGCTAGGTTTTGGCGTGGAGTCGGTGGTAGACACGGGCCGAGGATGTCGGTCCCGGTCTTTTCGCTTTTTGGGAGTTTGCGATGTCGGAAGATCCGACGGCATGGTGTAAGCAAAAATATCGCCAAAATAATCTTCAGCGAACTCCGCCCGGCACCTGAGAGAGCGCTTGTTGAAGCGAGCACAGGCTACACAGGCCGAGACGTCGTGGTCTGGGCCCAGGCAAGGGAGGCAGTAAGAGTGGAAATCCTTATGAGGTATTTGTTTACCACAAGAAAGACAATTGTTAACTTTTTCAGTAATTTCTGACATCGGCTGAGGCAAGAAAAGGTCCCCAACGGGGTACTTAGCTTTTTTGATGACTTCGGTATCATAGAACACAGGAGCTGACCGACCGGCACTTGCGAACTGCTTCTGCTTCGGGCACCGCGCGGCAAGAAAGACTGAAGAAAATGGCGTCGGCTGATGCTTATGTACTCCAGCTGCTCTGATGTCGGAGAGAAATGCGACATCAGCCGACGTCGGACCCAGCCTTTGGAATCCGGCCGACCGAGGGCTGCCTGAGGCAGGACAACCCACATGTTATGACTGCAGTTGCATTCTTGAAGGACATCTAGTAGCTACCTATGAACCTATAAGAAAATACAGAGAAGAATGAGACAGAAATTAAACCCAATGCATACTACTTCAACATGTTCCTAACTGATTTAGCAGAGAAAGGAATGATGAATTCATGACTGCTGGCATTTAATCCAAATTAAAATTAGTCACCATGCTTGTGACATTCTTAAAACAGATTTTAAAGTTAAATATCTAAAGTGACTAGGTAGTCTGATTACTGCTCATACAGACAAAATGTTGACCAAACCAAAAAATAAATAATTCTGCTGACACTTACTGCAGACGTGGACTTGTTATAATGAAAACTGAACTGTTTCATCAAATAACTGACTCCAATGAAACTTAACTGTTTGGTCAAATAACTGAATCTAGAGTACAATAAACTACATACAGATTACAACCCAATAAATATACTACTGAAATACAATATATAGGCATACGGTACAGCACAGATTATGAAAGAATCAGCAAGAAAGCTATAGTTAGGGCAATTACCTGGAGGTGAGAATCTGCTGAACTTGCTGGGGTGTCAAGGCAAACTGCAAATATGCCTCTTCAAACCTCTGGCCAGAATTAGTAGCTATAAACAGAAAAATGTTAAATAAAATATCATTCATAAACTGAAAATACATTGTTACCAACAGATTCCTACAAGACGTGCTTGGTTTTATACGACTGTTTACTTTTTCTGAGACAAGGGGAAGAAGAAAAATTCAGTAAATCACAAGTTACAGACCATTCAGTACAACATTTCAGTCTAATGAGAAACTGTCACACAGCATCAGATTCACTTCTTCAGTCCCTCTCTCATGTTAAAACATTTGCAGAGGCAGTACTGTCCATGTGGTTCCTACAATTCTGATTTTGCACTTCACATAGGGGGAAGGAAAAAAGTACAGTTGTGTACACTTACCATAAATGCAGATGTTAGAGTGTATTCACTGTTGCAGTCATCACATTTGGGTTATCTGCCTGCAGGTAGCCCTCAGCCAGCCTGAATACCAGAGTCTTGGATTCCTGCGTCAGATGCCGTCTCTTCTTCCATGACATCAGGTCACTGGGGTATAAAACATGCAGCCGACAACATTACATCAGTTTTTCTTGCCCCAGATGTCAGGTGCCCCCACAATGGGAAGCAAATATATGTTATGTTACACCTCCATCAAAAAGCAAATACACCAGAAAGCTTAAATACACCAAACAAGAAGGAAGGGTAGAGCCAACAGAAGTCAGGGGGCTGGAGGGAGGTTAACCAAGACTGCTACAATGAATATACTCGAACATCTACATTTATGGTAAGTGTACACAACTGTACTATGTTCTTCATGTTTCACTGTTGCAGTCATCACATTTGGGTTGATTCCCAAAGTTAAGGAAGGGAGGAGGAAGTTAGAGAGCATTAGGGCCCGCTATTAAGCCCTGCAAGACTGCAGTGGCAAACCCAGCTCTGGATTTAGAAAAAATAGGCATGTGGTAATGCTTGGTGAAGGTATGTACAGAGCTCCAGGTAGCAGCTTCTAGGATGTCCCTGGTAGGGACTCCTCTGAGAAAGGCTGTAGAGGTAGATGCAGCCCTGATGGAATGTGATCTTATCCCCTGTGGGATGGGTTTTCCATGGTGCTTATAGCAGAAATGAATGCAATGGGCTATCCATTTAGAAACGGTTTGCTTTGAAATGGCCCTCCCCTCTGCCCCTGCAGCAAAGCCCACTAGCAGCTGTTCAGATTTTCTGAGAAGCTTAGTCCTGTCCAAATAAAATCTAAGTTGTCTGTGCACATCCAGAGAGTGCAGTATTCATTCTCCTTTGTTTTGTGGATTAGGGAAAAAAGTAGACAAATGAATGGACTGATTTAGGGCCACACTAGACACCACCTTGGGCATAAAGGAAGGCTTGGTCCTGAGGGAAACCCTGTCTGCATGGAAGACAATGAAGGGTTCCACTGCCATAAGGGCCTGTAATTCAGAAACTCTTCTTGCTGAAGTGATGGCTAGAAGGAAGGCTGTTTTCCAAGAAAGGAATTTCAATTCTGCAGTTGCAACTGGTTCAAAGGGAGGAAGAGTGAGCTTTTCCAATACAAAGTTAAGATTCCAGGCTGGAGTACGGGCTCTCCAAGGGGGGGGGGGGTGTCTTAAATTTTTGGCCCTTCTAAGGAATTGCTTTAGCAGGGGGTGAGAAAAGAGGGGTAGCTCAATATTATGTGCTGAAATGGCACAGGCATGAATTTTAATTGATGAAAAGGATAGGCCCTTGTGGAGCATTTCTGTTAAGTACTGAAGAATATGAGGTAAGGTGGGCATCGTTGTGCTCATCCCCCGATTCCGTCTCAAGGAACAGTATCTTTTCCACTTTTCAGCATAGGAGTTTCTAGTACTAGGCCTCCTTGCCTCCAGAATGACATCTAGCACCTGCTTACTGAGGGATGCTATTGGAGAGCTCAAGGAATTAGCAGGACTGCAAGGTTCAGGGTTTGAAGCTGAGGGTGCAGAAACTGGACCGCCTGCTGGGACAGCAGGGAAGGGGTCTGAGGCAGGTGCCATGGTTCCAGTAGTGTCATACTGCGCAAGAGAGGGTACCAGTGCTGGCGTGGCCAGTCTGGTGCAATCAGTACTGTCCTTGGCTTGTCCTGTTTGATCTTTTGCAGAACCTTCGAGAGGAGAGGCAAGGGGGAAGGCATAAACATAGACTTTCCCAGGTAAAAGACAGGGCATCCACTTTCCAGGCTTGACTGTGGGAAATTCTTGTGCAGAATTTGTCCAATTGGTAGTTCTGAGGGGAGGCAAACAGGTCTACCTCTGGAGTCCCCAATTTGTTACTCAAGAGGATGAATATTTTTCGTTACTGTTTCCATTCGTGTGGGTCCATGAGATTTCTGCTTAGGTCGTCTGCCAGTGAATTTAGCTTGCCTGGCAGGAATTGAGCTTGTAGGTGCACTTGGTAGCTCAAGGCTGTTTTCTACAGAGCCATGGCTAGTCTGCAGAGAGGGTACGAGTGGGTTCCCCCCTACTTGTTTATGTACCACATAACTGTGGTGTTGTCTGTCTTTACCAATAATTGTCCTGGAAAATGCGGTCTTTGAAGGCTGTCAGTGAATCCTGTACAGCTAACATTTCTTTTTGGTTGATATGCAGGTGCATCTGTCTCGGGTTCCATTTGCCCTGAATGCACTGCCCTGCCAAGTGAGGCCCCCATGCATAGTCTGATGTGTCTGTTAGTGTTTGGGCGGCAGGGGGTAGAGTGAAAGAGAGCCCCTTCTTGTGGTAGCAGGCCTCTGCCCACCAAAGGAACTCTGTCTTTATACAAGGAATGATAGGAATCATTGATTCCAGGTCCTGAGAATACTGACACCATAAGCTTTTTAGATACCATTGTAGTTTCCTCATATGTTGTCTTGCATATGGAATTAGTATAATGCAAGAGGCCATGAACCCCAGGGATTGCAGAATTTTCCTTGCAGACAGCTGGGTCTTTGTGGCTGATAGTTTTGAAGTAGGTTGTCAAGTAAACTTATTTCTCTGGAGTGAGGAATGCCATCTGGGAAGTTGTGTTCAAGCTTGCTCCCAGGAATACAATCTGTTGGCAGGGAACTAGGTGAGATTTATTTTCGTTTATAGTGTACCCCTGAGAGGTTAGAAGTCTCTTTACAAATGCCAGATGTTTTAATAGCAAGTCCTGGCTTTCTGCCTGAACCAGACAATTGTCCAAGTATGGGTATATTTTAATTTTTCTCTGCCTGCAAAATGCAATAGCTGGAGCTAGACACTTTGTGAATACCCTGGGCGCAGTAGATAAACCAAAGGGAAGTGCAGAGAACTGATAATGCATGGAGCCTGCCCTGAAGCGTAGGTATTTCCTGCAAAATACCCTTATTGGAATGTGCAGGTAAGCTTCCTTTAAGTCTAAGGTTGCAAACCAGGCATCTTTGCAGCTGTTGAAGTGTTAGCATTTTGAATTTTGGGATTACCAAAAAGGTGTTTAGAATAGAGAGGTCCAGGATAGGACACCAGGAGCTGTCTTTTCTGGGTACCAGGAAAAGTCTTGAATAAAAACCTTGTTCCCTTTCTTCTGCTGGGACAGGTTGAATAGTCCAGACACTTAGAAGAGAGAGAACCTGCTGTTGGGCCTCTGCCCACTGATTTGAGGGTAGGTCTGGCCAACCGGTTGGGGTTGGTAGGGTGTGGAAGTGGAATCTGTATCCTTGGGAAACAATATTCAAAACCCATTTGTCCTGGGTAATGAGTTTCCAGTTTTTTGCATGCAGGGCGAGCTTTTCTCCTAAGGGAGCAGGCAGTTGAGCAGGGCTTGGAAGGGTTAAGGTTAAGTCATTGTGCCATTTTTCCATAGGGGGGTGCCTTACTACACCCTGCTTTGAAGTGGGAGCCCCCCACTGCTTAGGCCTGTGCGTAGCCTGAGACTGTAACCTAGATGGTCTGCTGTTCCTGGGTTTGGACTGCATAGGCCTGGAAGAGATTGGAAAGGACCAATTCTTTAAAGACCAATGCCTACTAAATCTGGGAGGCTCTACTTGCAGGAAATCTTTTAACAGTTTGCGTACATTTAGCTTTTCCCTCCATCTTTTTGAGGACTACTTCTGCTTTGTTGCCAAACACGCGGTCTTGGTTTAAGGGTGCATCCAGTAATTTAGCTTTAACATGATCTGGCAGGTTTTGCTCCTTAAGCCAAGCATGCCTTCTATTTACAGACCCAGTGACAGCATCCCTGCAAGATGCTTCTTAAGAGTCAAAACCACATTGCAAAGTACGTTTACCAACTTGTTCTGCAGAATGTATTAAATCCTGCAATTCTTTGTGTTCAGTACAGTCAGGAATCAACATCATTTTCTGTTTAAGTAGTCCCATAATATGTTGCTGGTGAAACTGGCAATTCAAAGCCCTAATGGCCAAAGTAGCAGAAGAGTATACCTTCTTACCCAATCTGTCCAAGGCTCTAGAATCTCCATCAGAAGAGGTAGGATTTTTAGCAGCAGTAGTCTTAATGCCCTTTGGTCCTTGGGAAATGGTCTCTGGATCCGCAGTAGGATTCTTGAAGAGGAACATGAGAGAGTCGGGTACTCTGTAATACCAGTCAGGCTTTCTGGGAGCTGGAGGTAAAGTGTCTGGGGAAAGGCTAGATTCCAAGAAAGCATCATCTACAATGTCCAGAACAGGAGGGATAGCTAAAGGCCTGTGTTGAGGAAGGAGTAAGAATTCCCTAAGCCTCTTTTTAGAGTCAGAGTAATCCTGGCTTTCCCAGCGGAAATGCTCCTTAAGAGTATGCAAGACTTCATCAAAAGAATTCTGGAGGGGAAGCAGAGGGAATGGAATCCTCTGCATCAGAATCCTCATAGGTAGATAAGGGCACATCCTGGTAATCTGAAGAAACAGAAATAACAGATTCCTGATCAGAAGAATCAGAAGGAAAATCAGTTCTAGGTCTCTTAGAGGGGGAAGGCTGGCTTCCCCTAATTAAGGTAATAAGGTCTTCAGCCATTCTAAGCATTTGTTTTTTAGGCATATGGGCCAGAGCATGCGGTTTGGATGTTGGTTTTCTAGATGTGGTGTGAGTTTTAGGCCTGGAAGAAAAAGATGGCGTCGGTTTAAAATGCAAGTCTGTAGGCCTGAATACACCCTCATAAGCCGGTGCCTGCACAGCAGCTCCAGACCCATCCAAGGTAGAGACATCCGCAGGTTCCATAGTCGAAGAAGCATCTCGCGGCATACCTGGGTCTCAGTAGAGGCCTGCGAATCTGAAGTAGCGGGTATCAGGGGCTGCGAAAGCGCCTCACTGAGTACCGGTGGACTGGCGACTAGCTTAACAGAAGCGTCGTCGGCCGTTTTGGACCTATCCGGTCTGCCTCTGTCTTTATCCTTACTTTATTTTGGAAGATCGGTAGTCGGATGGCTTACCAAAGCCATTTCGGAGTACGGATACCAAGCACCAAAATAATTTGCTGCAAATATAGCCCAACGACGAATAGTTTGGGGGTTAAATAAGTCACAAAACTGACAGCGAGTGATGAAGTGGTCTGGGCCTCAGCAGGGAATGCAGTACGAATGAAAATCTTTATGAGGTATTTGTTTTCCACAAGTAAGACAATTGTTAACTTTTACAGACATCGGTTGGAGCAAGAAAAAAGATCCCCAAAGGGGTACTTATCTTTTTTTTTATGAAGACTTCGGTTCTGAAACTCGAAAACGAAAATTTCAGGAGTCAGCCGACCGGCACTTGCGAACTTGCTTCTGCTTCGGGCACCGCAAGGCAAGAAAGACTGATGTAATGGCATCGGCTGCATGTTTTATACCCCTGATGACCTAACGTCATGGAAGAAGAGACAGCATCCGCCGCAGGAATTCAAGACTCTGGTATTCAGGCCGCATGAGGGCTACCTGCAGGCAGATAACCCAAATGTGATAACTGCCACAGTGAAAGACGAAGAAAGTACAGTTTTGTACCTACCATAAATGTAGATGTTCGAGTGCTAATACAGCTGCAGTAATCACATATGGGTTCTCTGCCGTCAGGCGGTCCCTCGGTCGGCCGAATTCCAAAGTCTTGGTCCGGCGTCGGTTGTTGTCGCCTTCTTCCCTGACGTCAGTGCGACAGGGGTATATAAACCACAGCCAACGCCATATTCTTCAGTCTTTCTTGCCCCAGATGTCAGGTGCCCCCAAAAGGAAGGCAATAGAGAAATTATATATATATATATATATATATATATATATATATATATATATGCAATGTATACAAACAATGCAGTGTTATCAAAACAGAGTAGTTGCAAGCAAATACACCATAGGAGGATAACCCAAAATAGGTTGTATGAGGAGGTAGTTAGCCACTAGTCCTGTACCTAGAGGGGAAGGAGGGAGGGAAACCTGTACTGCAGCTGTATTAGCACTCGAACATCTACATTTATGGTAGGTACAAAACTGTACTATGTTCATCGTGCATACATCTGCAGTAATCACATATGGGTAGAATCCCAAAGCTACGCACAGGGTGGTAGGCACTAGGTAGAACTGGGATGAGCCAGAATGCCCTGCAACACAGCAGTAGCAAAGCCTGCTCTAGTTTTGGAATATAAAGGCAGGTGGTAGTGTTTTGTGAAGGTATGTACAGAACTCCAAGTGGCTGCCTCCAAGATATCTTTGGTAGGAACTCCTCTGAGGATGGCTGTAGAGGTAGCTGTGGCCCAGGTGGAGTGTGGTCTGATGCCTACAGGGACAGATTTCCCATGATAGGAGTAACAAAATCGTATGCAGTGGCCTATCCATTTAGAGATTGTCTGTTTGGTAACAGGCTTCCCTTGAGCTCCTACAGCATAAGACACAAAGAGTTATTGTGATTTCCTGAAAGGCTTTGTTCTGTCCAAATAGTAACGTAGCTGTCTATGGATGTCTAAGGAATGTAGCAGCCTTTCCCCTTTGTTTTGAGGATTGGGGTAAAAGGTAGGTAAGTGTATGGCTTGATTTAAAGCTACCCTGGATACCACTTTAGGCATAAATGATGGGTTGGTTCGAAGGGAAACCCTGTCCTGATGGAAGATAAGAAAGGGCTGCACAGCCATGAGGGCTTGAAGTTCCGAAACCCTACGAGCTGAGGTAATGGCCAGAAGGAAAGCTGTTTTCCAGGACAAGTATTGTAAATCTGTTGAGGCAGCTGGTTCAAAGGGAGGCAATGTTAATTTTTCTAGAATGTAATTAAGATCCCAGGCTGGCACTGGTTGTTTCCTTGGTGGTCTTATATTCTTAGCCCCTCTGAGGAATTGCCTTAAAAGTGGGTGAGAGAATAACGGTGGATCCGTGTTGAATTCTGCAGAAATGGCTGAGGCATGGATTTTTATGGAGGAAAATGAAAGTCCACTGTTCAGCAGCTCAGCTAGATACTGTAATACCTGAGGCAAATTCAGTTTTCTAGGATCCTGGCCTTTTTTCTCATTCCAAGAGCAAAACCGTTTCCATTTTGCTGAGTAAGTCTTCTGAGTAGATGGCCTTCTGGCCTCCAGAATGACATCATGCACCTCTTTGGAGAGTAGGGTCTGCTGAGATGTTAAGGAATTTTCCATGCAGCAAGATTGAGTGCTCTCAGCTGACTGAAGAGTTTTGTAGCTGTGCTGAGTCAGCAGAAGAGGCATTAGACTTAGAGGCCAGGGAGGAGTATGTGTTAGGCTCCTTAGGAGTGGGTACCAGTGCTGTCTTGGCCAGTCTGGAGCAATCAGTATCATCTTCAGTCTGTCTGCTCTTGCTTTCAGGAGCACCTTGGGTAGAATAGGCAGTGGTAGGAAAGCGTACACTGTCCATGCTGTCCAACTGAATGAAAGGGCGTCCACCCCCTCCAGGCCTTTGGATGAAAAGTCCTTGAGCAAAACTTTTCCAGCTGATGGTTCCTGTGGGAGGCGAAGAGATCTATGTCGGGCCTTCCCCATGCTTGGATCATCTTTGTAAACACCTGTGGATGTAGTTTCCATTCATGTGATCTGTCATATTTCTGCTTAGATTGTCTGCCAGAGTGTTTTCCAAACCTGGCAAGTACTGTGCTTGAAGTTCGATTTGCCATTCCAGAGCAAAGTTCCAAAGTGTCATGGCTAGTCTGCGCAGGGGATATGAATGTGTTCCTCCTTGTTTGTTTATGTACCCCATTACTGTGGTGTTGTCTGTTCTTATCAATAATTGTCCTGGGTGCAGGAGGTCCTTGAATGCTGTAATTGCATTTATTACTGCTAGCATTTCTTTTTGATTGATGTGAAGGTGCTTTTCCTTTTGGGACCATTTGCCCTGAATGCACCTGCCTGTCATGTGCGCCCCCCAGGCGTAATCTGAGGCGTCTGTTGTGATGACTTGATTTGCTTGAGGCTTGCAGAATGGGAGGCCTGTATTTGTTTGACATGCTTGGGCCCACCATAGAAATTCCTTTTGCAAACATGGAATTATTGGTATTATTGTTTCCAAATTTTGGCTGTGTTGAGACCATGGGTTTTTTAGGTACCATTGAAGTTTTCTCATATGCAGCTTTGCACATGGGATTAAAAGAATGCAAGATGCCATGAAGCCCAGAGCCTGCAGGATTTTCCTTGCAGTAAGCCTGGTACAATTTGCTAGTGTTTTGAAGTACTGTGTTAGTTGCCCTTGTTTTTCTGGCGTAAGATAGGCCATCTGGGTGTTTGTGTCCAAGCTGGCACCCAGGAAAGTTATTTTCTGAGATGGTGTTAGCCTGGATTTCTCTTTGTTGATTATGTATCCCAGAGAATTCAGTAACCGTGTTGCATAAGCCAGATGTTCCAGAAGAGTGTGCTTGCTGTCCGCTTGGATCAGGCAGTCGTCCCAATAAGGGTAAATTTGTATCCCTTGAAGTCTGCAGTAGGCAATTACTGATGCCAGGCATTTCGTGAATACTCTGGGCGCAGTAGATAAGCCAAAGGGCAATGCAGAGAATTGATAGTGGATTGAACCTGCAAGAAATCTGAGGTATCTTCTGCAGCTTTGTCAGATTGGGACATGCAGGTATGCCTCCTTGAGGTCCAATGTTACCAGCCAAAACTCCTTGCCCAGCATGGGAAGAAGTTGCTGTAATGTGAGCATCTTGAATTTTGGTACGAGTAGAAATGTATTTAGGATGGATAAGTCCAAAACGGGTCTCCAGTCGGTTCCTTTTCTTGGTAACAGGAAAAGTCTGGAATAAAAACCTTGACCTTGTTCGTGAGTAGGAACCTCTTGAATGGCTTACATGTCCATGAGTTTTGTAATTTGTATTTGTGCCTCTGCCCTTTGACTGTGTGGCAGGTTTGGCATGCCCCTCATTTTTGGAAGAGTGTGAAAATGAAATCTGTAGCCTCTGTTTATTATGTCCAGGATCCATTTGTCTGTTGTGATAATGTGCCAATTTCCTGAAAATAGTGCCAGCTTTCCTCCCAACGGAGCTGCCAGCTGAGATTTGCTTGGCATGAAAAGGAGGAAGTCATTGGGTTTGCTTTCTGTATTGTTGTGCACTGTCTTCGCCACCTCTTGGTGCTTGAGTTTGCCATTGTCTGCCTCTAAATGATCCTTGAGATTGCCCTCTGCCCCTTGAGCGCCTGTATCTACCTCTCTGGGGCTTGTCCGTGGCTGGAAAGGACCAATTTTTTGAAGGCCAATTTCTGCTAAAAAGATGTGGCTGTACCTGTAGAAAAGCCTTGACAGTTTGCATAGATTTAGCTTTTTCTTCCATTTTCCGTAGTATCTCCTCAGCATTAGTACCAAACAGCACATCCTTTTGTAAAGGAGCATCTAGTAGTTTAGCTTTAACATGATAAGGCAAGTTTTGTTCCCTAAGCCAGGCATGTCTACGAATGACTGCTCCTGTAGCAGCAGCTCTACTTGAGGCCTCTAAGGCATCATAACCACATTGTAAGGTGTGTTTACCCACTTGTTCTGCACTATGCATCATATCCTGCAATTCCTTCAAATCTGGTTGTTCAGGTTGAGACATTTTGTTTCTTAATTGTGATAGCAGAAACTGTTGGTATTTAAGCATATGGAACTGACAATTTAAGGCCCTCATGGCTAGGGTGGCCGAGGTGTATACCCTTTTCCCCCACCTTTCTAAGGATCTAGATTCTCTCTCGGAAGGTAGTGGATTCTTGGCAGTAGAGGCCTTCATTCCCTTGGGGCCTTGAGAAATGGCTTTTGAAAAGAAATTGGTGAGAGTTAGGGACTCTGTAGTACCTATTAGGTTTGACTGGTGCAGGAGGCAGGGAATCCGGGTTAAGACAAGGCTCCGAGTAAACATCATCAAGAATGTCCAGGACAGGAGGTATAGCCAGAGGCCTGTGTTGAGGTAACAAAAGAAATTCCCTAAGCCTTTTCTTGGAATCAGAAAAGTCTTGGCCTTCCCAATGGAAGTGTTCCCTCAAGGTGTGCAAGGTCTCCCCAAAAGAAAAATCCTCAGGGCGAGATACAGAAGGAATGGACTGTTCTGCATCAGAATCTTCATAAGGGGAATACGAGTGTTCCTCCACATCCGAATGTTCTGAGAAAATGGAGCCCTGTTCAGAAGAGGGAGAGTCTTCCTCCACTCTGGGTCTCTTGTCTGGAGGGGGTTGGGAACCCCTGATACAGGAAATTAAATCCTCAGACATTTTAAGCATCTGCTTTTTAGGCATGGAGCCTGGGGACGGGACCTGTGCAACAGGCCTCTTGGGATGCATGGCTGATTTGGACTTAGTGAAGGCCTTAATGGAAAAGGAAGAAGAGGGCCTACATACACCTTGGGTGGAAGTGGACCTGTCCACATTAGGAGGCTCAACACTCACTGTGGATTCGGTGGTTGTAGTGTGAGTAAGGGCCGAGGTACCAGCAGTCTCGGGTACAGAAGACACCGCCAAGGAAGTGTCGTCGGTAGTCAGGGACTGCATAGGCGTCTCGCTGAGAACCAGACCACGTGTAACCGGTTTTGGCGTGGTGTCGGTGGAGACCACGGACCTTGCGTGTCGGTCCTTGTCCTTTCGTTTTTTGGACAAAACGGTAGTCGGAGTATCTGACGACATTTTATAATCAAAGGCTTTACCAAAATAATGTTGGGCGAACTCCACCCGACGCTTAATAGTGCGTTTATTGAAGGTAGCGCAAAAACGACAGCCCGAGACGTCGTGGTCTGGGCCTAAACAAGGTATGCAGAGGGAATGGAAATCCTTATGCGGTATTTGCTTCCCACAAGAAATACAATTGTTAACTTTGTCTGACATTGGTCTGAAGCAAGAAAAGTTTCCCCAACGGGGTACTTAGCTTTAATGAAGACTTCGGTTTCCGATTTTGTTATAAATTCAGGAGCTGGCCGACCGGCACTTGCGAACTGCTTCTGCTTCGGGCACCGTGCAGCAAAAAAGACTGAAAAATATGGCGTTGGCTGTGGTTTATATACCCCTGTCGCACTGACGTCAGGGAAGAAGGCGACAACAACCGACGCCGGACCAAGACTTTGGAATTCGGCCGACCGAGGGACCGCCTGACGGCAGAGAACCCATATGCGATTACTGCAGCTGTATGCACGATGAACATCATCTGAATTAAAGCCTCAGACAGAGGAGAAAAATCATGCATTTTTCCTGTGCAGTAATTTCTACTCAGATGTGTCATCCTCAGGTACTTCCTACTTTTGCACACTGGGACATAACTGATGTATTTCTTGCCGTCAACTGATCCACAAGACATTCCCCGTTAAAGGATCATTGGGTTGGTACTACAAGCTTCCATCAAAATCTCATTACCAGTGGAAAGGGTCAACAGGCCAAGTACAAGCCTCCATCATTATACTGTTGTCCACTGGGAGGGAAAGTTGCATGCAGAGTGAGATTGTGCTAAAAAGCTATATCTTTTCCACAGCTAAACTCCATATTCAAGGATGCCATACAGTAATGGCGCTTGCTAAACTGCACTTATTTGCTTAACTAAATGGGGAATTGAGAAGTCCATCTTAGCAGCTCTTGAATGTCTTGGCAATATTATCTCCCACCCATTCCCTGCCCCAAGCCTTTCCACTGCCCATTCCTGTAGTCCATTCCATTGACTTACAAACCTCTCTATGAAAAAGTACTTTCAGAACTCCAAGAATTAGTTAATTCCTGCAATTGGCTGTTTGCACCCCCTCCTCATCACTCCCCCATATCCTTCCTGTTCAGAATGACCCCTTAACATCTACTACATGTGATCTTTGGCACTGCTATCCGGTTTACGATTTCTGGTTCTAAATGAGAAAAACTGTAGCCTATGGTCATATTCTTTCCCTACTATCCCAAAAATCTTTCTGGCATAGGAATGTATTAATACTAGAGAAGTGATCATGGAGACCATATGATCACTTGCCACCTACACCTTTAAACAGCCAAGCTTAAGTTCTTGCTACCCTGGTCAGGCATTTACTACTTCTTACCGCTCATGTGAAGCAAGGCCTTAAAAAATTATGCCCAGTGTAAATTTGTGTCAAATAAACACGTCCATTGTAAATATGTGTCTGTCCAGCTATTCATTAAGGCAAGCCCTAAAGGCAGCCAAAGCAGTACTTCGACTTGTAGTGGCAACATATTCCGTAGACTGGGAATTTGCTGGGTTAGGAAGCCATCCCTTCAACTAGTCTTGATTATGTTTGGGTGTAGGTTTAAGTATCTAGTGTGGATGTCTGTAAAGGCACTAGGTTTTGCAGAGAAATAGGCCTGATAACACTAGGTCTTTCAAGACTCAAAAAGCTAGAAACAGGTCACCTCAGAGCAACCACTAGGCTAGAGTACAAGAATCGTTGTACTAAGCTTTCAGGATTGTTGAAGGATTTAAGACATTTAATTTTCTTGGTTAAAATTTTCTGGGATCTTTCCAGCTGACCAACACGCTTGGATTTGTGCCTACCAGAGGGGGCACTGAACCAAATGATGGGTCTGATAAGTGAATACAGAGGAAGGACTACTACATTAACTTTTGAAGATATGCCCTTAGTAATTAAGTACGCCAGAGAAGAACTCCCTGACTATGTTGGAAACAGGAGCAAATGAATGAGAGCTGCCCATATAATTACCTAGGTCTCTTATGACCCTCTCTCTGAAGAGCAGTACCTTTTATAACACAGGGGAGGTGGGAGCAGCTGCTTTGCCAAATTCTGCAACGCTGCACTTTTTTGCATTTAACTTTAAACATTTTTAGCACACCAGGTGTGTGTGCATTCCAATCATTGCTGGACTGCTTAATGACAGTGGATGAGCTGATAACAGTACCCAGCTTGTGTTCAACAGTAAACCTGGTCAATCACATTTCAGGGATATTGGGTTGGATGTTACCAAAACAAACGCCAAACAGGAGAGACCTAGCAAGGACCTCTGTAGCAAACCAATTTTACATTCAGAGTGTAACAGCAACTACCACAACATGGGATCTGCTGGACAGCAAATCTGCAATCCAGTGGACAACATGAAGTTTATATTAAGTTTACCTACATTTTTCAATAATTCAAGTATGGGGAAAAGATTAAAAGCCTTAGCCAGGTCACTAGAAGTACTGTGCATACATAGAGTGACCACTGTCCGTAACCTCTGTAACCTTTCCAAACAACCTTACTAGGCTCAGCAGACAGGACCTGCCCTTCACAAAAAACAAATTGTGTGGAAGTCTAGTTCAGTTAAGTTGCCACTGTCTGCATATATTATTTGTTCCGCGATACCTTCCATGGCTTTGCGCACAAGGCTATGGATGCTGATGCGACTGTGATTACTTTGGTCTATAGATGGGATATTCTTGTGAAGGGGAGTCACAGTGGCTGCACTCCAGACATTAGGCACAAACCTTGTACACAGCCAGATGTTGAATCATTTAAGTAAGACTCTCAGATACTGAATACTTGGCACTAATGAAAATGCAAACTGGTATGTTGTCTGGTCCCATGGAATTACTTTCATCCCCTGAAAGATATTCTAAGGCTTGTTCCAAGGTGGTATAAAGGGATGTTAAAGTGGTGCCACATTCTGATATTTCCTGGTCTGGCTGAAGAACTCTAGCACAAGGGCTCTAAGGCACAACCCACCCTGGAAGAACCAGTCAACCAAGCCAGGAGGAGACAAAATCATTACCCCCCCCCCCTAAAAATTGCCTCTCATAGCTGCTGCTACCCAAAGGAGGGAAAGTGTTTGACGGGGGGGGGGGCAGGAGTGAGGACTAAAGAACACACCCCATCAATGGCCAAAGAAAACAGAATGGTGGGAGCAAGGATTAGTACTATCACAATGAATACACTAAAGCATCTAAAATTATGGAAACCTCCTAAGACTACTCCATAACATTCAGTGCAATACTGACTGCTTAAGTCCCGATTCTTGGAAGACTCAAAGAGCTTAAAGACCAGAGGGTGCCTGGCCCTCGAAGAGGCCAAAGACAAAAGAGCCTGAAAAATGGCCATGGGAAAGTACAGTTTTGGACCTACCATAAATGTAGATGTTAGAGTGCTAATACAGCTGCAGTCATAACAGATGGGTTCTCCTGCCGTCAGGCGGGTCCTCGGTCGGCCGAATTCCAAAGTCTAGGTCCGGCGTCGGTTGTCGTCGGTTCTTCCCTGACGTCAGTGCTACAGGGGTATAAAAGAACCAGCTGACGCCATGTTCTTCAGTTTTTCTTGCCCCAGATGTCAGGTGCCCCCAGAAGGAAGGCAATACATAAAATTATGAAATAATGCAATGCAATATAATCAAAAAACAGTAGTTGCAAGCAAATACACCATAAAAGAATACCCCTAGAGGGGAAGGAGGGAGGGAAACCTGGACTGCAGCTGTATAAGCACACGAACATCTACATTTATGGTAGGTACAAAAAGTACAGTTTTGTACCTACCATAAATGTAGATGTTCGAGGATCCACATTGCTGCAGTCCTAACTATTGGGTAGTCCGCTGTCCCAGTCGGCCCGAATACCAAAGTATATGGCTGCGCCAGTACCAGGGTACTAATGCGCATGACCCATATCCTCAGTCTTTTCTTGCCCCAGATGTCAGAAGACCCTAAAAGACAAGGCCAAAACCAAAACTCCAAACATTCCTGCACCAAAATATGTACAATATATACAAAATTACCAGAGTATAACCTCACCTACACAACCACCCCTAAACACAGAGGGGAAGGAGGAATGTGGATCCTCGAACATCTACATTTATGGTAGGTACAAAACTGTACTATGTTCTTCATTCCACATTGCTGCAGTCCTAACTATTGGGTAGAATCCCAAAGCAGAGGTAAGGGAGGCTGGCAAATCATAAAGAAGCAGGAGCTGACAACATGCCTTGCAAAATAGCTGTGGCAAAACCAGCCCTAGATTTAGAGTAGAGGGGAAGGTGATAATGCTTAGAGAAAGTATGCACTGAACTCCAAGTAGCTGCCTCCAAAATATCCTTAGTTGCCACCTTAGAAATGCTGTTGAAGTGGCAGTAGCCCTAGTGGAATGAGGCCTAATCCCAGCTGGAATCTCCTTGCCATGATGGGAATAACAAAATGCAATGCAAAACCCAATCCACTTAGAAATAGTTTGTTTTGACACAGGCTTGCCCTGAGAACTCAAAGCAAAAGAAACAAACAACTGCTGAGACTGTCTAAAATCCTTAGTCCTGCTTAAATAATAGCACTGCCTGTGCACATCTAAAGTGTGCAAAATCTTTTCCCTTTATTTTGGGGATCTGCATAAAAGTAGGCAAATGAATAGTTTGGTTTAAAGCCACACTAGAAACCACCTTAGGCATAAAGGAAGGATTAGTCGTAATGATACCCTATCCTTATAAAAATCAAAAGGCTCTACCGCCATAAGGGCCTGCAATTCAGAAACCCTTCTTGCAGAAGTAATGGCCAACAAAAAGCAGTCTTCCATGACAAGTATTTCAAGTCAGCAGTAGCCTCAAAAGGTTGTAGAGTAAGTTTCTCCAACACAAAATTGAGATCCCAAGCAGGAGTAGGAGCTCTCGAGGGGGTCTTATATTCTTTGCCCCTCTAAGAAATTGCTTGAACAAAGGATGAAAACAATGGTGGGTCACAATCATAGTGAGCTGAAATTGCTGCAGCATGAATCTTAATGGAAGAGAAAGACAAACCTTTGTCCAATAACTCAGTAAGATATTGAAGAGCCACACTCAAATTAGGCTCAGAAATCTCCAAATTGTTTGCTGCACTCCAAAATAAAAATCTCTTCCATTTTTGCATTACACTTTCCTTGTACTAGGTCTTCTGGCTTCCATAATCACATTTAAAACTTGTTCAGGAAGTTGAGACCTGCTGTGTTTCAAAACAGAATATGCCATGCTGTTAGATGAAAAGAGTGAAGCTTGACATTGAGCAGGTGACCGTCCCTCTGAGACAACAGGTGTGGAATCAAAGGTAAAGGCCATGGAGGCTTCCTTACCAGACTCCTCAGTAATGGGTACCAGTGTTGCCGAGGCCAATCTGGAGCTATTAAAATCATCCTTGGCTTGTCTTGTCTGACCTTTAGGAGCACCTTTGGGAGAAGAGGCAGAGGTGGAAAGGCATACACATGAAGATTTTTCCAACTGAAAGAAAGAGCATCCACTTTCCAAGCTGTGTGATGAAACCTCTTTGTGCAAAACTTTGGCAGCTGGTGGTTTAGTGGAGAAGCGAACAGATGTATGTCTGGAGTTCCCATGACACTGTCAATTTTGAAATACATGAAGATCCAGTTTCCACTCGTGGGGATCCATGATTTGTCTGCTCAACACATCTGCTAAGGAGTTCTGTGCTCGGCAGAAACCTTGCCTGAAGAGTTAGTTGCAAGCTGAGCAGTCTCCCATAAAATCATTGCCTGCCTGCACAACGGGTAAGAATGTGTTCCCCTTGTTTGTTGATGTACCACATGACAGTTGTGTTGTCTGTTAGAATCAACACCTGCCCTGGAAGAAGTAACTCCTTGAAAGCCATTAATGCAAACTGGACTGCTAACATCTCTTTCATGTTGATATGTAGATGCTGTAGTCTGGCAGGCCACTTGTCTTGTATCCACTTTCCATTTAGATGAGCTCCCCAAGCAATGTCTGAGGCATCTGTCGTTAGAATCTGACTCGCCTGGCCGGGTCACAGAGAGTCCCTTGTTTAGGTGACATTCCTGAGCCCACCACAAAAATTCCTTTTGAATGCAAGGTATTATTTGAATGACAGTGTCCAAATCCTGGCAGTGCTGTGTCCATACATTTTGAGATACCATTGCAGCTTCCTCATGTGCAGTTTGGCATTGGGAAGCACCAGAATACAAGATGCCATGAACCCTAAGGCTTGAAGGACTGTCCTTGCAGTCAGCCCGGACTGAAGAGATAGTTGATGGAAGTAACTGGAAAGATTCTTTTGTTTGTCCGGGTTAAAAGGCCATCTGGGCTGCTGTATTCAGTCTCACACCCAGAAAGCACATGTCTTGAGAGGGTACTAGACTGGACTTTATTTCGTTCACAGAATACCCTAGGCATCTTAGCACTGCTATCACAAATTCCAAATGCTGTAAAAGGTCTTTCTTTTCTTGAGCCAGAATCAGGCAGTCGTCCAAGTAAGGATAGATTTGAATTCCTTTTAGCCTGAAATAAGCTATCACTGGAGCCAGAACCTTTGTGAATACTCTGGGCGCAGTAGATAAGCCAAAGGGCAATGCAGAGAACTGATAATGAGAATTTCCAGCTCAAGATACTTCCTACAACTTAGTCTGATAGGCACGTGAAGGTAAGCTTCCTTGAGATCTAAAGTTACCATCCAGTGATCTTTGCCCAGCAACATCTTGAACTTGGGAATGTCCAGATAAGTGTTGAGGATAGATAAATCCAAAATTGGTCTCCACGTGTTCCCCTTCTTCGGTACTAGGAACAGGCGGGAATAAAATCCTAGGCCCCTTTCTGGCACAGGAACTGGCTGAATGGCCCCTATTTGGAGCAACAGAGAAATTTGCTTGTGAGCCTCTTTTCTTTGTAGAGGAGGAATGTCTGGCATGCCTTTGAAAGGAGGCAAGGTATGGAAATAAAACCTGTAACCGTGGTGAATGATATCCAAAACCCATCTGTCTTGGGTAATTAAATCCCAATTTTCCTTGAAAAGAGCCAGCCTTCCTCCCAAAGGTGCTGCCAGGCGAGAATGTACTGGCAGCTGAAAAGGTAGGTCATTGGGTCTGTTTACGAAAGGACTGACCCCTGCCCTCACCAGAAGACTGAGCAGGTGAACTCCCTGTTCTAGGCCTAAAAGAACCTTGAGCTCTGCCCCTACCACGTCTAGACCTACCCCTAGACTGGGAATCATAAGCAGGATATGTCCATCCCTTAGTAGGCCAATTTCTACTAAACTGGAGGCTGAACCTGCAAAAATCCTTAACAGTTTGCATAGACTTAGCCTTGTCCTCCAATTTCTTTAAAACTGCTTCCACAGGCGAACCAAACAACACATCAGACTGTAAAGGAGCATCCAAAATCCTTGTTTTAACATGCTCAGCTAAATTCTGATCCCTCAACCAGGCGTGCCTCGAAGAACAGAACCAGTGGCAGCCACCCTCGAGGAGGCCTGCACAGCATCAAAACCACACTGCAAGGAATGCTTACCCACCTGTTCAGACACATGAACTAAATCCTGCAACTCTTTACACTCAATACCTTCTGCCAGAGCATCCACCTTAGACTTCAATTGTGAAAGGAGATAATTCTGATATTTTAACATGTGAAACTGACAATTCAACGCCCTCATGGCTAAAGTGGAAGAAGTATACACTTTCTTTCCCCATCTATCCAAAGCCCTTGCCTCTTTATCAGGAGGAACAGGATTTTTAACAACAGAAGCCTTCACACCTTTAGGCCCCTGAGATACAGTTTCGGGTCTGCCCTAGGACTCTTAAAAGATACTTATGAGCTTCAGGCACCCTATAGTACCTATCCGGTTTAACTGGGGCAGGAGGCAAAGAATCAGGATTCAGGAAGCCTCTGCAAAAACATCGTCCACCACATTCAGAACAGGAGGTATAGCTAAAGGCCTATGCTGGGGTAAAACAAGAATTCCCTAAGCCTCTTCCTGGAATCAGAGAAATCTTGACCTTCCCATTTAAAATGCTCCCTCATGGAATGCAGAGTCTCTGAAAATGAAAAATCCTCAGGAGGAGAAGCTGAAGGAGTAGAATCATCCACATCAGAATCAGAATAAGGAGGATACTCCTGCAAGTCTTCAGAAGACTCAGAAGCCTCGAACATTGCTCAAAACTCTCAAACTCAGGTTCCACCCTAGGCCTCTTATCAGGAGGGGCATAGAACCTCTAATCATAGTAATCAAATCCTCTGCCATTTTAAGCATATGTTTCTTAGGCAAAGACCCTGAAGCACTAGGAGAAACCCCCACTGAAGCTAAACTTGGCCTGCCTCTCAAAGAAGCCTTGGAAACAGAAGGAGGCTCTAACCACCTTAGGAAGAGAGGGAAGAACAGCCACCTGAGAAGCCCCTTCAGCCTGGCCTACTTCCTGAGAGGACACATCCTGTAACAGTAAAGTCTCTCCCTGAGACTCCAAAGAAACTTCTGGCAGAACCTCCGGCTCCACTGAGTTTCTAAAGAACCGACGTCCGGGACTGTCGGTTCTTCCACTAGGCCTTGCTGCTTTGTCCTTGCGCTTTTTGGCGAAGCGGGCCGGAGCATCCGACGGCATTTTATAATTACAACGCTTCCCAAAACTAACCTGGCACAGTCTAACCTTCTCTTAATAGTGCGTTTGTTAAATCTAGCACAAGAGCGGCATCCAACAACGTCGTGCTCAGGCCCTAAACAAGGTATACACAAAGTATGGCAATCCCTATGAGGTATCTGTTTCCCACAAGAAATACAGTTATTCACTTTTTCTGACATCCGGTTAAATACTGAGGCAAGAAAACCAAAATATTCCCAACGGGGTACTTAGCCAACTTTGATTCGGTCTGAAACTCTGACTTCAGAAACTTTCAGAACGCCAACCTGCACTCGCAAAACTGCTTCTGCATCGGACCACGCGGCAAAAAAGACTGAGGATATGACGTCGGTCATGCGCATTAGTACCCTGACGTACTGACGTCAGTCTAATGCGCCTTGACCGACGTCAGCCATATACTTTGGTATTCGGGCCGACTGGGACAGCGGACTACCCCAATAGTTAGGACTGCAGCAATGTGGAATGAAGAACATCTGTACTACGTTCATCGTGCATACAGCTGCAGTCATAACAGATGGGTAGAATCCCAAAGCTAAGAAAGGGGTGGTAGGCACTAGGTGGAACTAGGAGGAGCCAAAATGCCCTGCAAGACTGCAGTGGCAAAGCCTGCTCTAGATTTGGAGTATAATGGTAGGTTGTAGTGCTTGGAGAAGGTATGCACAGAACTCCAAGTTGCTGCTTCCAAAATATCCTTGGTAGGAACTCCTCTGAGAAAGGCTGTAGAGGTGGCTGTGGCCCTGGTGGAATGAGTTCTAATGCCTGTAGGAACAGTTTTGCCATGAAAGAAATGGCAAAAGCGTATGCAGTGGGCTATCCATTTTGAGACTGTTTGGAAATTGGCTTTCCTTGAGCTCCTACCGCATAGGCCACAAAGAGCTGTTCTGATTTTCTGAAAGGCTTTGTTCTGTCCAAATAATAATGCAGTTGTCTGTGGATGTCCAAGGAATGTAGTAATCTCTCCCCTTTGTTTTGAGGATTAGGATAAAAGGTAGGTAAATGTATGGCCTGATTTAAAGCTACCCTGGATACCACTTTAGGCATAAAGGACGGGTTGGTTCGTAAGCAACCTCTGTCCTGATGGAAGATGATAAAAGGCTGGACAGCCATGAGAGCCTGTAGTTCTGAAACTCTACGAGCTGAGGTGATAGCCAAAAGGAAAGCTGTTTTCCAGGACAAATATTGCAAATCTGATGAAGCAGCTGGCTCAAAGGGAGGCAAGGTCAGTTTTTCCAGAATTAAATTTAGATCCCAAGCAGGTATTGGTTGTTTCCTTGGAGGTCTTAAATTCTTAGCCCCTCTGAGGAACTGTCTTAAGAGAGGGTGAGAGAATAAAGGTGGATCAGTGTTGTATTCTGCAGAAATGGCTGAGGCATGGATTTTGATGGAGGAGAAAAAGTCCACTGCTTAGCAGTTCAGCCAAATATTGTAGTATTTGAGGTAAATTCAGTTTTCCAGGGTTCTGGCCCTTTTTCTCATTCCAGACACAAAAACGTTTCCATTTTGCGGAGTAAGCTTTTCTAGTTGATGGCCTTCTTGCCTCCAAAATGACATCATGCACCTCCTTGGAGGGTAGGGCCTGTTGTGATGCTAAGGAATCCTCCATGCGGCTAGAATGAGTGTTTTTAGCTGGCTGTGAAGAGTTTTGAAGCTGTGCTGAGTCAGAAGAAGAGGCATTAGAGGCAGGGTCCATGGTGGGGAATGTGTCAGGCTCCTCAGGAGTGGGTACCAGTGTTGCCTTGGCCAGTCCGGAGCAATGAGAATCATCTTTGGTCTGTCTGCTCTGGTCTTCAATAGGACTTTGAGCAGTGGAGGAAGAGGTGGGAAGGCATAAACTGTCATTGATGTCCAACTGAAAGTGAGAGCGTCCACTCTCCAGGCCTTTGGATGGAAGATCCTTGAGCAGAATTTTGTCAATTGATGATTTTTGTGGGAGGCAAAGAGATCTATGTCTGGCCTTCCCCATTCTTGGATTATTTCTGTAAAAACTTTTGGATGCAATTTCCATTCGTGTGGATCTGTCATATTCCTGCTTAGGTTGTCTGCCAGCGTGTTTTCCTTGCCTGGCAAGTACTGTGCTTGTAGTTCCATTTGTAAGTCCATAGCCATGTTCCAAAGTGACATGGCCAGTCTGCATAGGGGGTAAGAATATGTTCCTCCCTGTTTGTTTATGTACCACATAACTGTGGTGTTGTCCGTTCTTATCAATAGTTGACCTGGTTGAAGAAGGTCCTTGAAAGCTATAATAGCATTTATTACTGCTAGCATTTCTTTTTGATTGATGTGAAGGTGCTTTTCTTTTTGGGACCATTTGCCCTGAATGCACCGGTCTGTCATGTGCGCCTCCCAGGCATAGTCCGAGGCGTCTGTTGTGATGACTTGATTTGCTTGAGGCTTGCTGAATGGAAGACCTGTGTTTGTTTGGCATGCTTGAGCCCACCACAGAAATTCCTTTTGCAGACATGGAAGTAGTGGTATTATTGTTTCCAAACTGTGGCTGTGTTGAGACCATATGTTTTTCAGGTACCATTGTAGTTTCCTCATATGCAGCCTTGCACATGGGATTAGTAAGATGCAAGATGCCATGAATCCCAGAGCCTGCAGGATTTTCCTTGCAGTCAGCCTGGTGTAATTTGCTAGTGTTCTGAAGTATTGAATTAGTTGCCCCTGCTTCTCTGGCGTGAAGTAGGCCATCTGGGTGTTTGTGTCCAAATTGGCACCCAGGAAAATTATATTTCGAGAGGGTATCAGCCTTGATTTCTTTTTGTTGACTGTGTATCCCAGAGAGTTCAATAACATTATTACATAAGCCAGATGTTTCAGAAGAATGTGCTTGCTGTCCGCTTGCATCAGGCAGTCGTCCAAATAGGGGTATATTTGTATCCCTTGAAGTCTGCAGTAGGCAATTACTGATGCCGGGCATTTCGTGAATACTCTGGGCGCAGTAGATAAGCCAAAGGGCAATGCAAAGAATTGATAATGGGTTGAACCTGAAAGAAATCTGAGGTACCTTCTGCAATTTTGTCTGATTGGGACATGTAGGTATGCCTCCTTGAGGTCCAATGTTACCAGCCAAGACTCCTTGTCCAGCATGGGAAGAAGTTGCTGTAGAGTGAGCATCTTGAATTTTGGTACGAGTTGAAATGTGTTTAAGATGGAAAGATCCAACATAGGTCTCCAATCTTTTCCCTTTCTTGGCACCAGAAATAGCCTGGAATAAAAACCTTGACCTTGTTCGGGCGTAGGTACCTCTTGAATAGCTTTCATGTTTATGAGCTCTGTAATTTGCCTTTGTGCCTCTGCCCTTTGATTGTGTGGCAGGTTTGGCATGCCTCTCATTTTTGGAAGAGTGTGAAAATGGAATTTGTAGCCTCTGTTTGTCCTTTGTGACAATATGCCAATTTTTTGAAAATAATGCCAGCTTTCCTCCTAAGGGGGCTGCCATTTGAGACCTGGTTGGCATGCAAAGGGGAAAGTCATTGGGTTTGCTTTCTGAAAGATTGCGAGTTGTCCTCACCACCTCTTTGTGTAGGAGCTTGCCATTGTCTGCCTCTAAACGATCCTTGGGATTGTCCTCTGCCCCTCGGGTGCCTGTATCTGCCTCTTTGGGGTCTGTCTGTGGCAGGGAAGGACCAGTTTTTGGAAGGCCAATTTCTACTAAAACGTGGGGGTTGAACCTGTAGAAATTCTTTCACAGTTTGCATTGATTTAGCCTTTTCCTCCATTTTCCTTAATACCTCCTCAGCATTTGCCCCAAATAGTACATCCTTTTGAAGAGGGGCGTCTAGTAATTTAGCTTTGACATGATCAGGCAAGGCTTGTTCCTTGAGCCAGGCATGCCTACGTATGACTGAGCCTGTAACAGCAGCTCTACATGAGGCCTCTAGAGCATCAAAACCACATTGTAAGGTATGCTTACCCACTTGTTCTGCACTATGCATCAAATCCTACAACTCCTTCAAGTCTGGTTGTTCAGGTTGTGACATTTTAATTTTCAATTGTGATAACAAAAACTGTTGGTATTTTAGCATATGAAACTGACAGTTTAAGGCCCTCATGGATAAGGTAGCCGAGGTATATACCTTTTTTCCCCACCTTTCTAAGGATCTGGAATCTCGCTCGGAAGGCAATGTATTTTTAGCAATGGAGGCCTTAACTCCCTTGGGGCCCTGTGAGATGGTTTCTAGGTCAGCAGCATGGCTTTTGTATAGAAATTGGTGTGAGTCAGGAACCCTGTAGTACCTGTCAGGCTTAACTGGAGCTGGAGGTAGAGAGTCCGGGTTAAGGCAGGCCTCCGAGTAAACATCATCTAGGATGTCCAAGACAGGAGGTATAGCCAGAGGCCTGTGCTGAGGTAGCAATAGAAATTCCCTGAGCCTTTTCTTGGAATCTGAATAATCCTGGCCTTCCCAGTGGAAGTGTTCCCTTAAGGTATGCAAAGTTTCCCCAAATGAGAAATCCTCAGGGGGGGGATACAGAAGGGATGGACTCCTCCGCATCAGAGTCTTCAAAAGGGGGAGTAAGAATGTTCCTGATCATCAGAGTGCTCTGAAATAATGGAGCCCTGATCAGAGGAGGGGGAATCTTCCTCCACTCTGGGACTTTTGTCCGGTGGGGGCTGAGAACCTCTGATAAGAGTAATTAAATCCTCAGCCATTTTAAGCATCTGTTTCTTAGGCATGGGGCCTGGAGATGGGCCCTGTGTAGCTGGTCTCTTAGAGTGCATGGTTGCTTTAGACTTTGTGAAAGCCTTGATGGAGAGAGAAGAGGAAGGTCTGAAGACACCTTGAGTGGAGGTGGACCTGTCCACATTCTGAGTTTCAATGCCAAGAGTGGCTTCGGTATCTGTAGTCGGGGTGTGGGCCGAGGAGCCTGCGACCTCGGGCACAGGAGACACCGTCAAAGAAGTGTCATCTGTAGTCAGGGGTTGCGTAGGCGCCTCGCTGAGAACCGGACCACGTGTAGTCGGCTTTGGCGTGGTGTCGGTACAGGCCGCGGACCTCATGTGTCGGACCTTGTCTTTGCATTTTTTAGACAAAACCGGAGTCGGAGTATCCGACGACATAGTATAGTTAAATGCTTTCCCAAAATAATGCTGGGCGAACTCCGCCCGACGCTTAATAGTGCGTTTGTTGAATGTAGCACAACAGCGACAGACCAAGACGTCGTGGTCTGGGCCTAAAAGTACATTTTTTTACCTACCATAAATGTAGATGTCCGATAGGTACGCATCTGCAGTCATCACATATGGGTTGTCCTGCCTCAGGCAGCCCTTCGGTCGGCCGGATTCCAAAGTCTGGGTCTGGCCTCGGCTGATGTCGCACTTTCCCCGACGTCAGAGCGTCTGGGGTATAAAAGCATCAGCCGACGCCATCTTCCTCAGTTTTTCTTGCCCCAGATGCCAGGTGCCCTCTAGGAAGGCTAAATTTGGAGAAATGCAATAAAATTCCAAACATTTGCAAAAATATATATATACATGTATATACAAACAAATACACCATAATAGATTCCCCCAGCTAGCTAATAGAGGGGTAAGCACCCTTGGAATACCACAGAGGGGAAGGAGGGAGGGTAAACCTGACTGCAGATGCATACCTATCGGACATCTACATTTATGGTAGGTACAAAACTGTACTATGTCCTTCAAGGATGCATCTGCAGTCATCACATATGGGTAGAATACCATAGCCAATCTGGGGGTGGAGGTACTAAGTAAAGGATGGTGTAGTTAAGATGCCCTGCAGGACTGCCGTAGCAAAACCTGCTCTGGATCTGGAGTATAAAGGTAAATTGTAATGCTTGGCAAATCTATGCACGGAGCTCCATGTAGCAGCTTCTAAAATGTCCTTGGTAGCCACCCCTCTTAGGAATGCTGTGGTGGTGGCTGTGGCTCTCGTGGAATGAGGTCTAATGTTAGCTGGCACAGGTTTTCCATGAAAGGAGTAACAAAAACAAATGCAATTTCCTATCCATTTTGAAATTGTCTGTTTGGAAATTGCTTTTCCTTGTACCCCAGCAGCATATGCTACAAACAACTGGTCAGTCTTTCTGTAACTTTTAGTTCTGTCCAAGTAGTAGTGCAGTTGTCTGTGTATGTCCAGGGTGTGCAGAAGTCTCTCCCCTTTATTTTGTGGTTGTGGGAAGAATGTAGGCAAGTGAATATCTTGGTTCAAAGATACCCTGGATACCACCTTTGGCATGAATGTAGGATTGGTCCTCAAAGAAACTCTGTCCTGATGAAAGATAAGAAATGGCTGCACTGCCATTAAAGCTTGTAGCTCAGATACTCTTCTTGCTGAGGTTATGGCCAGAAGGAAGGCAGTTTTCCAAGACAAAAACTGTAGATCTGCCGATGCTGCTGGTTCAAAGGGAGGAAGTGTTAGTTTTTCCAACACGAAATTCAGGTCCCAAGTAGGTAGAGGTGGTTTCCTTGGCGGATTAATGTTTTTGATTCCTCTTAGTAATTGTCTTAGGAGAGGATGAGAGAAGACAGGTGGATTAACATTGTATTCTGCTGAGATTGCTGAGGCATGTATCTTAATGGAAGAGTAAGACAGGCCATTGTGGAACAGTTCTGCCAAATATTCCAGTATATGTGTCATGTTCATCACTGTCACATCTAGGCCCTTTGCTGTGTTCCAGGTGTGAAATCTTTTCCATTTTGCTGCATATGCCTTCCTTGTGGAAGGCCGGCGAGCTTCCATAATAATATCCTTCACTCTCTGGGATAGGTTATCCTGAGGAGGAGTCATGGTATTCTCCAGGCAGTTAGCTGCAAGGTTTTCAGGTTGGAGTGCAGGGTCCTGAAATTGTGTTGCGTCAGTAGGAGTGGCCATAGGGGGAGAGGCCATGGTTTAGTCTGTGACATGCTCCTTAACAGTGGGTACCAGTGCTGTCTTGGCCAGTTTGGAGCTATCAGAATTACTCTGGGCTGCTCTGTCCTGATCTTCAGTAGTACCTTGGTCATTAATGGGAGAGGTGGGAAAGCATACACTGTTAGAGCTTTCCAGCTGAAAGAGAGAGCGTCCACTTTCCATGCTTGTGGGTGGTATGTCCTTGAGCAGAATTTCTTCAGTTGACGATTGAGGGGGGAAGCGAACAAATCTATTTCCGGCCTTCCCCATGATTGTGTGATGAGTAAGAAGATGTCTGGGTGCAGCATCCATTCGTGTGCATCCATGGTAGTTCTGCTTAAGCTGTCTGCTAGTGTATTGTCTCTCCCTGGCACGAACTGGGACTGTAGCTGTATGTTGAGGTTCAAAGCCAGTTCCCATAGATTCATTGTCAGTCTGCAAAGAGGGTAGGAATGGGTGCCTCCTTGCTTGTTTATGTACCACATAACTGTGGTGTTGTCTGTCCTTATGAGCAGGTGGCCTTGCTGAAGGAAAGGTTTGAAGGCCTCGATTGCGTGTATTACTGCCAGCATTTCCTTTTGGTTTATGTGCATGCACAGTTCTCTTTGTGACCATAGCCCTTGGATACATCTGCCCTCCGTGTGCGCTCCCCAACCTTGGTCTGAAGCGTCCGTTGTGATGGTTTGGTTGGCTCTTGGCTTGCTGAACGGCAACCCGCTGTTCGACTGGCAGGCTTGAGCCCACCACAGAAATTCCTTTTGAAGACAAGGAATGAGTGGGATCAGAGTTTCTAAGCTGTGACTGTGCTGTGTCCATAAACTTCTTAGGTACCATTGTAATTTTCTCA
This sequence comes from Protopterus annectens, assembly GCF_019279795.1. NCBI lineage: Eukaryota > Metazoa > Chordata > Ceratodontiformes > Protopteridae > Protopterus > Protopterus annectens. Next base: position 245,408,145 of record NC_056741.1, on the reverse strand, counting down.
TATGCAGTCTTGCTTGCGGAATCAGAAGAATGCAAGATGCCATGTAACCCAGGGCCTGCAGGATTTTCCTTGCAGTCAGCTGAGTTTGTCTTGTCAGATTCTGGAAGTAAACTGGTAGTTGTTTTGTTTTTCTTCTGTGAGAAAGGCCATTTGGGTGGTTGTGTCTAGATCCACACCCAGAAAAGTTATTCTTTGGGATGGAACCAGTCTTGATTTGTGGATGTTGACTGTGTATCCCAAGGCCTGTAACAGGTGGATGGCATAGTCCAAGTCCTTTAACAAAGTTTGCTTGCTGTCCGCTTGTATTAGGCAGTCGTCCAGATATGGGTAGATTTGAATCCCCTGAAGTCTGCAGTGTGCAATTACTGATGCCAGGCATTTCGTGAATACTCTGGGCAGTAGATAAGCCAAAGGGTAATGCTGAGAATTGATAATGCTCTGACCCTGCAAGAAATCTGAGGTGTCTTCTGCAGCTTTGTCGAATAGGGACATGCAGGTATGCCTCCTTGAGGTCTAGAGTCACCAGCCAAGACCCCTTGCCCAGCATGGGAAGGAGTTGCTGTAGAGTCAGCATTTTGAATTTTGGCACAATGAGGTAAGTATTCAGTGCTGACAAGTCGAGAATAGGCCTCCATTGATTTTCTTTTCTTGGAGCAAGGAATAATCTGGAGTAAAATCCCTGGCCTTGTTCTGAAAGAGGTACCTTTTCTATGGCTTTCATTTGCATTAAGTTGGTAATTTGCTTCAAAGCCTCTGCCCTCTGATTTGGTGGCAGGTCTGACATGCCTTTTCTTTTTGGCAATGAGTGGAAATGGAACCTGTATCCTTTGTCTATTATTTGCAGTGTCCATGTTTCCCTTGTAATGCTGTGACAATTTTTTGAGAATAAAGAAAGTTTTCCGCCCAAAGGTGCTTCTAATTGAGCCCTGGTCGGCAGAGTCAAAATAAAGTCATTGAGTCTGTCCTGGTGTAGCAGTTGTAGTTCCTGTACTACCTCTCTGGTTGGGAGGCTGCCACTGACGGCCTCTGTAGGAGCCTCTAGCTTGCCCTCTACCTCTGGCATGCCTATTCCTGCCTCTTTGAGATCTGTCCGAGTCCGGAAAGGACCAATTCTTAGTAGGCCAATTTCTGCTGAATCTCGGTGGTTGGACTTGCAGAAAGTCTTTAACTGTTTGCACAGATTTTGCCTTTTCTTCAAATTTCTTTAAAACCTCTTGAGCCGTGGAACCAAATAATTTTTGCTTTTCCATAGGAGCATCCAAAAGCTTAGCTTTAACATGGTCTGGCAGAGATTGTTCCTTCAGCCAGGCATGCCTACGTATAACTGCACCTGTCATAGCTGATCTACATGAAGCTTCCAATGCATCATAGCCACACTGCAAGAAATGGTTACTAACCTGCTGGGAGTTATGCACCAGATCCTGAAGGGATTTGTAATCAAGGGGTTCAGAAAAGGACAGTTTTTTATGCAATTCATCTAGTAAATACTCTTGGTACTGTATCATATGAAATTGACAATTTAATGCCCTCATGGAAAGAGTTGCAGAAGTATACACTTTCTTACCCCATCTCTCTAATGCTCTGGACTCCCTTTCAGAGGGTAGAGGATTTTTAGCAGTGGCAGCTTCAACCCCTTTTGGGCCCTGGGAAATAGTTTCTGGATCAGCAGTGTGGGCCTTGTACAGGTGTAGATGTGAGTCCGGGACCCTGTAGTACCTATCAGGTTTGACAGGAGCCGGAGGGAGAGAGTCAGGGGCAGTACTAGCATCAGAGTACACATCATCAATGACATTCAAAACAGGAGGTATAGCTAAGGGCCTATGCTGAGGTAAATGTAAAAAGGTCCTTAATCTCTTTCTAGAATCACAGAATTCCTGACCCTGCCATTGAAAATGTTCTCTCATAGAGTGTAATGTCTCTCCAAAGGAAAACTCTTCAGGAGGGGAGGCCAAGGGAATAGATTCTTCAGCATCAGAATCCTCGTAGGCCGAATAAACCTCCTCCTGGTGGTCTGACAGAGCAGAGCCATCCGTGGACTCATCTGAGGACTGGAGATCAGAGGGCTCAACCCTGGGCCTTTTGTCTGAAGGAGGTTGAGAGCCCCTGTCCGGATGAGGTTGGGAACCTCTGATTAATGAGATCAGATCCTCTGCTAGGGTAAGAATCTGAGAGCTAGTTGAAGGCCTCTGAGAGGAAACCTTGGGAGGCAAAGCCTTAGTAAGTTTAGCAGCTTTAGCCCTAGAGAAAGCCTTAATGGACATGGAAGCAGGGGGTCTGGCTGCACCACTTGCAGGAGTAGACTTATCTAAAGGAATTGTGTCGGAAGGTTCCTGGACACCGGTTTCAGTAGGTAATTCAATGACTGACTCGGCCGGGGCCTCCGGGGCAGAGGTAGTCGGTTGAGTGGTTTCGGTAATAGGAAGTAACAAGGACTCTGTTTCATCCGAGGCCGAGACACTCGCGGTAGGCCTGATCGTGGTTTCAGCCGAAACCGCGGTCTGCATGCGTCGGTCCTTGTCCTTCCGTTTTTTAACTAAATGTGAAGTCGAGTCTCCGACGGCATCTTATAAGCAAAACTAGCCCCAAAAAACTCCTCTGCAAACTCCGACCGACGCCTAAGAGTTCGTCGGCTGAAGGAAGCACAGGCTGAACAGGCCGAGACGTCGTGGTCTGGGCCTAGGCAGGGGAGGCAGTAAGAGTGGAAATCCTTATGAGGTATTTGTTTCCCACAAGTTAAACAATTATTAACTTTATCTGACATCGGCTGAGGCAAGAAAGAGTCCCCAACGGGGTACTTAGCTTTTTCGAAGTCTTCGGTAGCTGAATCACAGGAGCTGGCCGACCGGCACTTGCGAACTGCTTCTGCTTCGGGCACCACGCGGCAAGAAAGACTAAGGAAGATGGCGTCGGCTGATGCTTTTATACCCCAGACGCTCTGACGTCGGGGAAAGTGCGACATCAGCCGAGGCCAGACCCAGACTTTGGAATCCGGCCGACCGAAGGGACAGGACAACCCATAAGTGATGACTGCAGATGCATCCTTGAAGGACATCAAGGTATACAGAGAGAATGGAAATCCTTATGCGGTATTTGCTTCCCACAAGAAATACAATTATTAACTTTGTCTGACATCGGTCTGTGGCAGGAAAAGTTTCCCCAACGGGGTACTTAGCTTTTAAGAAGACTTCGGTTTCCAAATTTTCGTAATCTCAGGAGCTGGCCGACCGGCACTTGCGAACTGCTTCTGCTTCGGGCACCGCGCGGCAAGAAAGACTGAAGAAAATGGCGTCGGCTGGTTCCTTTATCCCCCTGTCGCACTGACGTCTGGGAAGAAGTGATGACAACCGACGCCGGACCTAGACTTTGGAATTCGGCTGACCGATGACCCGCCTGACGGCAGGAGAACCCATCTGTTATGACTGCAGCTGTATGCACGATGAACATCCTGCCCTTGACAAAACCAAACAGTATTGGGTCCAATGTCTGGAGGTTTCCTATATCAATACTGATCACTTGCAGGACAATTAATTCCATGGTTTTACATATGAGACTAGTGAGACTTGGTAGTCAGTAGTTTCCAGGATCTGTAGCTCACCCCCCCTTTGCACAGACTGATGAAGTCTGCTTTTCTCCACTTGTGAGGTACTAAGCCTGTTTGGAGGCTATGGTTAAAAAAAAGTGTTTCCAGTGGGCCTGATTGGTCATGTTTCATGCTATTTAGAAGGCAGCCTGAGATACAGTCTGGGTCCAGTGATGCTGTGTTCTTGGTCTTGCATTGAGGACCTGGTCCTTGGTGATAATAGAGGTAGTTATATCTGATGACATTTCCTGAGGAGAGAATGGGGGGGGGTAAAGGTAGAGCCAAATTTGTCTGCCAGTAGGTTTGCTGCATATTCTGGGCTCAGTACACGTGGCTTCATTAACAATGAGCTTTGCATACAAATGTGTATTGCCTTTGAGGTGATGGACAGCTGAAAAATGCCTTGTAGATATCCTTGGCCTAGGAGGCCACATTTTCCTCAGATTTGGTAGACTATTTGTCCTGAGTTTTCTGTTCAGTTTGATGAGAATGCTGTTATCCTGCTGGGTGCCACATTTCCTAATTTCTGCCCTGATCCTCTTCTTTCCAACTACTGGGGCCTTTTCAAGCCTAGCCAGGCTTGTTTCCTAAGTTTTTTCTGTACTTATTCCTGGTGGGTACAGCTGCCTCTATGCAGCCATCAACATGCTTATACAGGTTTTCTGTGAACAGTTCTGCTTAGGCAGCAGTGTTCTCGAGGTTTGGGGTTGCTATTTTGCCAGGTTATCACTTAATACTAAAAAGTTAGCTTTAGAGTAGTTCCTCAACATTCCAGAGTTAGCTGGGGTTCTGGGTTTTATTTTTTATAGGTTCATAGGTAGGTACTAGGCTATTAGCCCTAGGGCCTATATAAGCCTAGCCAAAAAAATGTACCCTGGCTTTCGCCACCCAAGAAAATTATTTTCCTGTGCCCCTGTCGAGCAGAGCCACAGAAGTGATCCCTAGGGTGAATTTCCCATTTCCCTTCCAATCATCAAGATTTTTCTTGAAGAGTGCTAATGAGGAGCTCTATTTGACATTGACAGGTAGTCTATTCCAGAGTATGGGAAGTCTCTCGGACAGGAATCTATCCCCTCCAGCATGTTCTGTTTATTGTGGTGACAAAGTTTAGGTCCCTAGAGCATGTAGCTCGGAGGGATTGGGATTTCTTTAAGTGGAGCATGTCCAACAGCTCTGGGTTTGACATAGCTTTGTATGTTAGGCAGAGATCGCCCCTGAGTAGGCAATATGCGATGGAGTAAAGCTGTAGTTTTTTGAGACAGTCTGCGCAGGGCATGTTTGAGGCCAGTAATCCTCTTTGTGAGGTATTTCTGTGGTCTTTCCAGTTTTGTAGATGTCTTGTGAGGTACATACCAAAAGGAGCGGTGTACTCTATAATGGGTATAATGAGTGATGAGTAGAGGGGAACAATGACCTCTTTTTTTCTGGATGAGAATCCTTTTGTGATGAGATGAGCCATGCAGAAGAATTTCCTGACCACTGTGGCAATGTGATCATCAAAGGAGAGACTACTGTCCGTCTGTGTCCCAAGGTCTCATCACATTTTCGGCATTAAGCAGACTACCGGCTATGTTGTAGTTCATGGGTAAAGAGGTTTTACCAAAGGGGATGACAATACACTTTTTGGCATTGAGCTTCAGGCCATGGCTTTGACACCAGGTATCTGTCTCAGTGAGGCCCTTATGTAGTTTGTCCACATCGTTAGGAGTTTTGATTATGGCTCCTAGTTTGCAGTCATCTGCAAACTTTGTTAGTCAAAGACCTTCTGTGTTAGCCTGCACTTCAGAGAAGTAGATACCAAATAGGAGAGGACCCAGGACTGAACCCTGTGGTACTCCACTTGTCACTGGTCTGAAGTCGGATTTGGAATCCGCTACTTTCATAGTGTGGGTTCTGTCCATGAGCCAGTTGGCAACCCATCTTGTGACATAGGGATTTATACCTAGTTTAGTGAGCTTATCTATAATTCCAGAGTGGGGGATGATGTCGAAAGCCTTGGCGAGATCTAGATAAGCTGTGTGAACCATTTTACCCTCATCTAAGGCTTTGGTGACTGCTTCAAAGAAGTCAATCAGGTTTAGGAGACATGATCTGCCTTTTACAAATCCAAACTGGGTAGGGTCCAGAGTTTGGAGATTACCAATGTCTTTGTTTATGAGTTCCACAATGATACGTTCCATGGCCCTGCAAACCAGGCTCGTCAGGCTAATGGGGTGGTAGTTCCCGTGGGTCCATCGTGGCTCCCCCTTTGTGGAGTGGGACAACCGTCGCGGTTATCCTTTTTACTTCAAAGGAGACTGTTCTGCAGTCTGACCATGTCTCAGGTGAATGCACAGACGTCAGAGTTCTCTAGGTTGAGGAGAGCTTGTAGGGAGTGGGCTTTGTTTAGACTCCTAGCACTGAGCAATAACACATTTAGATTTTCTTGGTTTTGATTTGCTTTTGGTTTGGCAGGCACTACAGGGGAGGACAATATCAAAAGCCTACAGGGGGAGAGGTGCAGACCATCTCTGGCAACCAGAGTGGTTCTGATGACCATCTCCTTCCAAGCTGACAAATACTGCACCCACTTAGAATGACACTAGAAACTAAGCAAATTATTGAAGTCAGTCATCATCTGTTTGTATTGTGTTATTACCCCTGAAGAAGGTAGAATGAGCCTGGAGAGCATTCCGAGAGTTCCATGTCACCTTTCTTCATACAGTCTAGGGAGGTACACCTCAGGTTATTTACAGCCACATGGAGTATAGCAGTCATACCAGTACTTGTGGTCCAATGTCCTGAGTACATGCATGGTCATGGCTGATCATGGCTCCCGATAAGCGTCTGACTGTGACTTTCTCATTACTCAGCCTGGTGACAGGGACATCAGTGTGTCTCAATGACCAGAATGATGAGTTGTGTGGTGGCTTGCCTTATGGGCTTCCATGTACAGGCTCAGAAAGATGCGGGGTTAATGTGGGTGTTGTTTTGAAACCGTGCATTTGGGGCTGCTGAGGGTATTGTTATATGTCATTCATCAAGGAGGTCTTCAGGGTTTAGGAAGGTTACCTTTAAAGTGCCTCAGCCTACATGGGTTTATACATCTGCTTCGTACTATGTGTGATTTGTGGGTGCATTTTAACTCCAAAAAAACATTACTATTGCCAAGACAGGTTATACAAAGTCATACTGGAAAGAAGGCATGGGGTAAAAATAAAACTTAATAGGGAAATCAAAACTTTTTTCCATAAATTCCAGTACATCTGTGATTGACTGTAAAAGCATTAATATGCCGAAATTTAGGTTTACAAATGCAAGAAAACAGAACAACCTTTTGACCTACAAAACAATATTCAAGAAAAAGAAATGATGCTTGTGTGGTGCAAAGATAACCTACCTTTGAATGTGTCAGGTTACACTTAGTACCACAATTCTAAGGGACGACCTGTCATGACATGACGTGAGGTCATCCACCACTGAAGATCCTTTTTGCAAGAGTTTGTGATCATTATCAGGTGAGACATGGAGAGCTCCTGGTAAGACCATTGAGTGAACAACAGTCATTGAGGTATGGCCAGAATTGCAACTGCCATCACACCAAACAATTTTACAACTTCTGATGCTGGAGCCTTGTTTTTGGATATCAGACTGCGGACCTGCTGACAGAGTAATAAGACTCTTTCTACTAGAAGTCTTAGCATGGCGGTGGTGGTGTCCAGTTCTGCTCCGATTAAAAACTGTATGTTGCGATGGTGACCAGGCAGATTTTTCTGAGTTTATTGTAATACCCAGCTGGCTGCAGAGTGACAAGAGTGGAGTTCCTGGCTTGAATGAGTTGATGCCTGGTGGTGGCAGTGAGGAGCCAATCATCTAAGTATGGAAACGCCTGGAATCCTAAATGTCTCAAGTGAGCCATGACCACTGCCATACATTTGATGAACACTCTGGGGGCTGTAGTGAGACCAAAGGGCAGGGCTCGGAACTTGTAATGATTAGCTCCCAGACGGAAGTGCAGATGATCCCTGGAAGGTCTGGCCATTTTTATGTGGTAGTACGCATCCTGGAGATCTAGAAAGCACATCCAACTGTCTTTCCCTAAAAAGGGAAGTATGGACTGAAGCATGACCATCCAAAACTTCTCTTTCTTGACAGATCTGTTTAGCCTGCTAAGGTCCAATACAAGTTCCAGTCCCAGTCTTTTTTAGAACTGAAAATAATCTGTAGTAAGTTCCAGATCCTGTCTGGTCTGCTGGGACTGGCTGGACGACTCTTTCTTAGCAAAGTTTGGACCTCTACTGTTGCTTGTTCCCTGTAACTGGGTGGAACGTCTGAGATTTTCCTTGTCGGTGGAGGAGGTATGGCGAAAGGAAAGAAGTATCCTCTGGAAATGATGCTTTGTATCCAGACGCCTGGCTAAAAATAACAAACGACAACTGGGTACAAAGATAAGCGATCCCCGACTGCCTCCAGAGTAGGGCAGTCGGGTCTGCTTTCAGGAGTGCTGGTAGGGCTTCCCAAAGAAGTGATCTCTGTCACCCTGGTTTTGCAGACCCCCTCTGCCGCGAGAGTGGCGTCTTCCATTATTGCCCCCTCCTCTGCCCCTGGGGGGGGTTCAACCACATATGTCCTGAAAGGCTCCTTGGGCTTTTCAAAACAACGTTTTCCCTCCTCTTTGACCCTTGCGGTAGGATCTGGTAGGTGTGGAAAAACGGACTCAGATGGTAGACAGAGTCTTTCCTTCCTGCTCACACCTGGTCAAATTTTCTTTAACTTGGGCCCAAAAAGGGACGAGCCATCAAAATGGGTATTCACAAAGGATGTCTTGAAGGGCTCTGTGAAGGAACACAAGTCCATCCAGGAGTGTCTCCTAAGAGCAATTCCTGTACCCGCTGCCCTGCTCATTCCATCAGCTGCATACGAAATGAGGTTCATGGATGAGTTAACAATGAAGTTAAGGGTAGCAAGCTGGGAGGCAACTTTATCTGAAGCTCCTGCAGCAACTGTATCCTGAAGAGCATCTCTCAGCTCTTTAAGGAGATCTCTTTGCAGTCTCATGAAATGGGTTAGGTAGTTGAGCGAATGCAGTGCAAAAGTCGCTGAACTATAAGTGTGCTTCCCATATATATAGATGATCCTGGAATCTCTGTTAGGAGGATGGATAAAAGAGGAAGTTTCCGAAATTTCCCTTTTGGTGGCAGCCATGGCATCAACTGGCACACCCTTGGTCAGAAAGGATTTGTCTTGGGGAGCAGAGATAAATTTCTTAGGCCGCCTAGGGACAGGCGCCATGGTGTCCGGAGACTCCTACTCCCTTCATGAGACCAGCTGCATAAGCTCATCAAAGGGCGGAGACACCCAAGAGGTGGAGGGCTGACACCCGAAAGCCTTCAGGAGAACCAATTAGTCTTCAGTCGGGTTGGTGGACTGCCAGTCACCCCTCTGCCTAAGGATTTATAGTATCTCAGCAAATGAGATATACTCAGAGGGGGACCATGGGAACCCTTCTGATTCATCCAAGTCGGTATCAGATGTCAGTGACTCCTGTTCGGAGTCCAGATGCTTCCTCTTACAAACTCTCTTCCTGGGAACCTCATCAGTGGGAGCTTCTCGTGAGGTCTCTGTAGAGCATGGGCCACCCAATGGGGCTTCCTGAGGCTCTGGGGCTCTACTCTTGGCAAGGATGTGTGAAGCAGAAGCAGACATAGGCACTTTAGGGGAGGAAGAATCTGGAGCTGAGGTCAAAGATGTCTTAGGAGACATAACTCTCTTCATGGCTTCGAAGGCACCTCTGCTCCAATGCGAAGGGACCGACGGATCTGAGGAAATCATCGATACCCCTGGTACCGGGACAGTGGGCTCCGAGCCAGAGGTAGAAGCTGAGCTCATCCAAGCTGAAGTCCCGAGAGGCAGTCTCGGAACCGACAAGTCGGTCTGACTATCCTCCCCAGACCCGACCAGAGAGTGTCGGCTCCTAGATTCCTCGATCAACACAGAGGACATCAGGGTAAACACAGCCAAAGATACGCGATCAAGTCCGACTCCTCCGGCTCCGAAGGACCGGTATGGCTCAGAGGAGGAAAAATAAAAGCTGGCAAAAGGATCTTCGTCTCCGAAGCTGCTTGGGTCGAAGCCGATAAAAATTTAGCAAAGGCCGGTGCCTGTAAAAGCTTCTGCACCACACAATCCACATCCAAATCGGAAAAGCTGATCGAAGACTGAGATGAGTGGATAGAGGGTGGTACCGACTTTAACAAAGGAGACTTGGGTACTTCGGATACCGGTTCCAGGACTGGCTCCAAAAAGATAAAACGGTCAGTTCCGATGTCTGAGGAGCCGACGTCAAAGACTTTTTGGATTTTTTATTCCCAGAAGTCTTGGAAGACTGAGGACTTGCTGGATCCATCTTGGTCGCTCAAAGCTTCTTGGAAAGAGGGTTTCAGCAAACCTCTATCAATCAACTTCCTCTTTCTCTCCTGGAGAACCCTGGAAGAGAAAGAATGGCATATGGACACCTATCTTGTAAATGTAATGCTCCTAAACAATACACACTGTTGACATGACTGTCAGTGACAGACATTTTTTGGCCACATTTGGGGCACTTTTTAAATCCTGACTTAGGGTGTTTGTCTTTGTCAGCCATATTGTACTAAACACAGTATCAAAAAAGATTACTGTCAAACTGAACACACTCAAATAAATTTGAACAGTAGCACAGTCAAAAAGCCCTTAGAAAAATACAGGCTAAAACACACACACACACAGTCTCTCACACGCACGCACACACACACACACGCACACGCACACACACACACACACACACACACACACACACACACACACACACACACACACACACACACACACACAGTCTCAGTCTCACACACACACACTGTCTCAGTCTCACACACACACAGTCTGTCTCAGTCTCACACACACACAGTCTGTCTCAGTCTCACACACACACAGTCTGTCTCAGTCTCACACACACACAGTGTCCGTCTCACACACACAGTCTCACACGTATTTATCTAAACAAAGAAAGTATTAATTTGTGACAGAAATCACTGTCTAAATGCACACAACAATATTAAATGCTAAGCACACAACTCTAATAATAAAGATAGCTGCTATTTCACACACTAAACTAAACCTTATCTCTAATAATTCAAAACTGTGACAAAAGTTCACTAACTAAGCACACTCAATCTATTAACAAGATAGCAATGACATAAAAGTCACTGATAAACACACTTTAAACTAGACCTAGAAAAAAAAGAGGCCAACTAGAAATTTAAGAAAAAGCACACCAAGGGAAATATGCAATCAAGCTATGAGAGTTTATAAAAGTATCTAAAACTACTACTAATAAAAGTTATCAAGGCTCCGAACCCATCTGCAAGAATGAACGGTGAGACAGAACAACTTCACACCTGTTGTTTTTATGATAATATAAATTTTACATGTTTCTAAATATCTGAACAACCAAGTAACATAGAACTCCTTAGCCTCATGTGAAAGCTCTCAGCTAGATGAATAAAACGCTGTTGACAGTATGTGTTAACTTGAGTGGCTGCTGAGATGTTGCAAGTTGTTTACAAAATATTACAAATGTAATAATTACTGTGTTTACCGTGACTTTTAAAATTTAGTTTTTAAGACCTAGAACCTAAAGAATATTACCACTATAAAAATAGTTTGTGCTGAAGGGTTTGCCATTTATACTTCTTTCATAACCCCTACAGTTCCAGAAATATGAACATTTGTTTGAAATGTGAGGACATAATTTGATTCTGTAAAAGGGCTCAAGATCCACCCATTGGAAGTTATACTGAAAATCTCCTGGGCTTCATTGGAGCAAATGAGTTAAGGAAAATGTCTAAAAACTAAACAGATTCCCATCCCTTAGCACATCATTACTTTTCACAGTTGTAATGCTCTGAAGTTGCCACATGCAGTCAACATACCCAGTGTTGTAGGCTTAATCAGCTCATCATAAACTTCATAGAAAGGCAGCTTTTTCATTTTGACATCCGGGTGGACAGGATGGACAGGTGAGGAAATGTGCTGGAAATCAAGTTCATGTTTCTGCCCAATCAATGGTACAGAAGTTAACACACTACCCGGCACAACTGACGATGTAGGGCTGGCATCATATGGCAGCTGCGAGACTGCACCCTGTGCCATGGCTGTGCTACTTGAGAGTGTCCCACCTTTTATGGTCAACATGGGAAGTTCTGAGGGAGACAGAATCTTCCGTGGAAACCTGCGCCGGTAGAGTTCTTTAATTTTTATCTGTACAGCAGGATTGCAGTTAGACTTCAGCAGATGTAATGCTTTTGAAAGTAGTTCGTGTTTTCTTCCACTTTTATTTCTACCAGCAAATCCCAAAAGCACTTGAAGTTCCGAGACTCTAAAGCTCATAACCATGTGCTGAAAGAGAGAAAAAGAAAAGTTACTATCTCAAACTTAAAAACAGCACATCAAACCTCAAAAGCAGAAAAAATTACAGTTGTGTACACTTACCATAAATGTAGATGTTCGAATGTATTCACTGTTGCAGTCATCACTGCCTGCAGGTAGCCCTCAGTCAGCCCAAATACCAGAGAATTAGTATTTCTGCGTCGGCTGCTGTCGCTCCAGGTCTGACGTCAGGTCATCAGGGGTATAAAAACAGGCAGCCAACGCCATTACATCAGTTTTTCTTGCCCCAAATGTCAGGAACCCCCCACTAGGGAGCTAGGCTATGGTGGAAAAATCTCCACCAGTAAAAAGTAAATACCAATACCCCTGCAAGAGGTGAGTAGTACACACAGAGAGGAGAGAGAGAGTGAGAAGGGGGCTGGAGGGAGGGAAAAGTACAGTTTTGTACCTACCATAAATGTAGATGTTCGAGTGCTAATACAGCTGCAGTAATCACATATGGGTTCTCTGCCGTCAGGCGGTCCCTCGGTCGGCCGAATTCCAAAGTCTAGGTCCGGCGTCGGTTGTCGTCGCTTTCTTTCCTGACGTCAGTGCGACAGGGGTATGTAAGACACAGCCGACGCCATATTCTTCAGTCTTTCTTGCCCCAGATGTCAGGTGCCCCCAGAAGGAAGGCAATACAGAAATTATATACACATATATATATATATATATATATATATATATATATATATATTCAAGCAATGCAATGTAATCAAAAAACAGTAGTTGCAAGCAAATACACCATAGGAGGATAATCCAAATTAGGTTGTATGAGGAGGTGTTGGCCCCTAATCCTTTACCAAGAGGGGAAGGAGGGAGGGAAACCTGTACTGCAGCTGTATTAGCACTCGAACATCTACATTTATGGTAGGTACAAAACTGTACTATGTTCGTCGTGCATACAGCTGCAGTAATCACATATGGGTAGAATCCCAAAGCTACGCACAGGGTGGTAGGCACTAGGTGGAAC